>NC_056725.1:586949886-587162386 GCF_019279795.1 Protopterus annectens
AGAGGTGCTTTTTCCAACACTTTGCATGGGCTGCTAGGGACATTACTAGTGTGGTCAGGTTTAATGAGCTACTGAGGTGTCTCTAAACTGGAATTTCTCTCAGTCACACTAAACTGTCAGCCCTTACTGGAGAGATAATGTGCACAGAGAGGATTTCACTGAATCCTAGGGAATTTGCTTTTGATTTACTGTTCATGACATTGTTATTGAAAAAACTTTTTATGGAGACAGGTACAATTTAAAAGAAATTAAGTTATATTAGCAACTTACAGCTTTGAATATTCCACACTAAATGGTGCAAAATAGTCAGAATTAAATTGCATTTATAAATTATCATATATGTCGGATTTCTTGAACAAACGCAGAGCAGAATTTTGCAGTATTTTGCATAATTTTTACTGACTATTGAGCTCATCTTAATTATTTCCTCCTCTTTGCTTCTAGTTTCTTTCATTTTTCCATTCAAATCCTTTACATAGTTGGTAGGCTGCTATTGTTGTCTGCAAATCAAGCAAAGTATAAATATATTCAGGCTTTGTTTGTGCTGTCTACTGGCACTTTATTCATTTTAATGAATGAGGTCAATAGCAACAAATCTATCTTCCTAGTAAAGGTTTTATCATGCTGAAAGCCATCCATTTAAATTGTGCAATGGTTTTAGTATAAAACCTCAAATATCAAGATGCCAAGAAACCAAAACTGTAAACGCTGATGACCTAAGTAAACTTCAAAAGTTGGAAGGGAAAATTCTAATTGCAAATAATTTTCACAGATAGGCAAGTGCCTCTTAAAAATGACATGTGGCTGGCATCCACATCCAGCCCCTCTTTCTCTGTTGTGCATAGGAAATAAAGATACAGCAAATATACTATAATATTACATAAGACGCCTTTAACTGGACAGCTAAGAAAACAGCAGATATATATCAAGGATGTTTAATTCTTATGTTTTTGAGGTTAGGACATCTAGTGTCTTTATGCTGACCAAATTAAATTGCACAGAATGGCTTAAGTGGCATATCTCTCAACCTCATAGGGCAAGAAATCTGGACAAAGGCCCAAAAACAGGGACATTTTTTTAAATATTGCTCTTACAAACTTAGATTGTTGACAGAATAATATGTTTTGCATTAGCGTGAATTTTCTAAAGGAGATGAAGTCTGAAAATCAAATGTCTGCCATTATTTTCGGACTTCACTTCTCAATGATTTGCCATCAGTTTGCCAGAAAAACAATTTCATCACAAACGGACAAAAATGGACCAAACATATGCTACTGCTGCTGCTATTTTCCCTCCAAAATACTCCAAATGTTGGACCGTATCCTATAGGTATTCTGCCTCATGAAGCTGTTGTCACACGCATGCCTCTGTATGCTGGTGATGCTTGATGACATCAGACATAAATTTAAGGTTGTAGATATATTAAAAAAAAAAGAAAAAGTCAGGAATTAAAAGGGCCACTCAGGAATTTGTGGCGCCCCATTATTTTGCCCTCAAAACTGGTAAATAAAGAATAATTCGGTACAGTTGAGAGGTATGGCGGAATCCTTTAAACCTGAGATATTCCTGCTAGTTAAGAAGGAGGCGAAGAAGTCTCAGAGAGATTCTTTAACTGTCCAGCCTTCACCGGAAGTCCCTCTAGAAGCAGCTCCGTAGGTTGTTCAGTGTTTATTTCAGATTCTTCTGCCATGACCCCATTGGAGGCCAGCATGGATCCATCTTTTCACATGCCCTCTGAGGCTTTGCACACATCAGCTCCAGATGTCAAGGGGGATCCGCTGTGGATTATTTTGGTGGATCATAGAGGGATTCCACAGATATTGGTCAGGAAAGAAGTTCCAGGTTCGCGTCTCAAATCTTGCCAGGGTTTGAACTTCTGGCATTTGTTAGGACTGATGTCCCTTCTATAAAAAGACAAAAACTGAAGCATGTTTTGGTCTGTCCTATGGATCCTCAAAGGGAATGGGAAGAGTTTACTCAGGCTTGTTCTATACCTTAATAGCCCTAAAGCCTCCTCAAGGGGTTTCCGTGCCCACTCCTCCTTGGACCTCTACCCCTTCAAAATGGTTTAGGGAACCAGATTCCTCATATGAGGATTCCCTGACTGATGAGAGGTCTTTGCCTTTTCTTCACAGATGCCTTTGCCTTTGGCTTATGGTTCTGATGAAAAGGAGTCTGTTAACCCTGAATCTCATTTTGAGGAATTGTCCTTTGGGGGCACAATTGCTAGGATGTTGGAATTCTTTAAGTGGGATTCTTCTCAAGTGTCTGATATTCAGAGAAGATAATATGAGTTGCTTCAGGTGGATACTCCTAAAGCATTGGCAGTTCCTCCTGTGTTGGCTGCTTTGTTAGATACTTTCATTTCTGCTTCCATGTCTCCTGATTTTCAGCCTCCTACTCCTAAGAAATCTGATAAGTTCTATAAGGTTCCTGTGGATTGTCTGTTTTTATTTAAATGAACTTCTGTTGATCCTGCTGTGGTGTCAGTCTCTTCTGACAAACCTTCTAAACTTTTGCCCTCTTCCAAACTTTTGCCTTCTGATAACGTTAGCAGGGCAGTGGAGAGGATTGGCAAGAAAGTTTACAGTGCTTCTACTTTGGCCTTTAGGGCTATTAATTTCCAACCCCACATAACCTGGTATGGTCTGACCTTGTTTACTCAGGCTTGTTAGGTTATCTCTGACCTCCCTGATTCTGATGGCAAATGCTCTATTTTATATTTTTTAGGGTCTGCTTCTCAGTTGGCTCACCACTCTATTAAGCGTAGCTATGATGCTGATGATACCTCTTCTAGGGCTGCAGCTTTTGTGTCCATCATGAGGTGTTATTCTTGGCTTCATCTCCAGTCCCTTCCTGAGGACTTAAAGACCAAGTTGTTGGATACTCCTTTGGATAATACTCATATTTTTGAGAATACTGCTGACACATTTTAAGTCTCTTCAAGTGAAAGATAAAGCCTTGCAAGACCTTAAACATACTTTTGTCTCTCCTATCCCTAGGTTCCAAAGGAATTATCCTTCTAGGTCTGCTTTTGTTCGCAGGCAACCCCGCCAGGCATCTAAGGGCAGGAAGGGTGGAAGGCGGGCACCCTCTGCTAAGTCTTCTCAGACTTCTGTGGTCCAGAAGCCTACTTCATCGAATAAGCTTGATTTTCTTTAGCATTTCACCCCCCGCCTTTAGACCATGTTCCTTTGTCCATTCAGCTCTCCCTTTGTCTTCCAAATTGGCATGTCATCACTTCAGATTCTTCTATTCTTTCTATCATCTGTCAGGGTTATTTCATGGTATGGAAATCATTCCCTCCTTTTCTGGAATTCCTCAACCTCCTCTAGAGCAACTTCCTCATTTCCTGGAGGTTCTAGGGTCCCTGTTAGACCAAGGGACTATTCAATCTGTTCCACCTTCCCAAGTGGGAAGGGATATTTATTCCAGGATGTTCCCAGTTCATCGAAAGGAGAGCACTTGGAGACGTAGTTTGGATTTCTCCTGGCTCAACACCTTTCTTGAGATCCTTTCCTTTTAGATGCTTACTCTTCAAACTGTGTTTCCCTCTTTTATTACCCCAGGCTTTTCTGGTGTCCTGGGATCTGAAAGATGCTTACCTTCATATCTCTATTCACCCTGTCTTCAGGAAGTTTTTACAGTTCTCTGTGTCTTCCTCTCATTTTTAGCTCTCTGCTTTGCCCTTTGACCTCTCTACTGTCCCAGGGGTATTCACAAAATGCTTAGCTCCTGTGATTGTCTTCTGCAGGCTCCAAAGCATTCAGATTTTTCCTTATCTAGATGACCTGTTGTTTCAGGCACCTTCTTCCAGTCAATTGTTGCAGAATTTGCAGTTCACCATCTCTCGTCTTCAAAGTCTGGGGTTTACTATCAACTTCCAAAAGTTCATCTTGACTCCCTTTCAGGATTATGTGTATCTGCGATGCAGGATTCAGGCGTGCCAATGTTGGCCTCTCTTCTGCCTCCAAAGGTATTGTCGTTGACAGCCTTCTTTCATTCTGTTCTTCCTCTGACTACCATGCCAGCCAGGGAGTTTTTTCAGGCCCTTTGATTTATGGCCCCTTCTATTCTGATGATTCCTCTTGCCAGACTGCATATGCAGAACTTCAGTGGTATCTCGAGTCAGATTGGCTGCAGCATCGTCCCCCTCTGAATTTCAGTGTACACCTCCTTCCCTGTCTGAAGAAGTAATTCAAGTGGTGAATTTGACAGTTCTGTGTCAGCCCAGGCCAGCCCTTTCAGTGTCCAGTCCCTTCTCAAGAGCTGTTAACTGATGCCTTGGACATGGGGTGGGGGGTATCTCTTGGTCATCTGAAAGTTCCGGGTCTTTGGCCTCCCCATCACAAGTTAGACCATATCAACATCAAAGAGATGAAGGCTCTGATTCTGGCCTTTCAGGCTTTTCGCCCCATGTTCTCTCTGGGTGCCTTGAAGGTATACACAGACAACACTACAGTAATAGGGTATGTCAACAATCAGGGGGCATGAAATCCTACGTCCTCTGCAGGATGACGCTTCAGGCTTGGGAAGTGGCTCTCATTTATCAGTTAACTCTTCAGACACTATACATTCCTTCAAAACAAAATCTTGTGGCAGACTCTCTGAGCAGGTCCAAACCACAGGCTCACAAATGGATACTTCACAGAGATGTGTTTCTGGACATTGTCCACTGGTGGGGTATTCTTCATGTAGATCTTTTTGCCTCCCCTCTGAACAGGTAGCTTCATCTCTTCTGTTCCAGAGTGCCATGCCATCTGGCCTGGAAAATGGATGCCCTTTCCTTTTATTGGAAGGGAGGGTTCTTTATGCATTCCCTTTTCTTCCTCTACTTTCAAGAGTCCTGCAGAAGATTCAGCTGGACTCTCCAAAAATCTTGCTAGGGACTCCCTTTTGGCCGAGACAGCACTGGTTCCTCCTCTTAATGCATCTGGCCAGGGGCAGTCATCACAAGTTACCTCACCAGCTGAATCTCCTCACACAGGACAAGGGGTCTCCCACCCATCCCCACTTGTCCACTTTGCAAGTGACATTGTTGGTGATAAGGTTTTGATCCCTTTCAGGCACCTCTTTTCTGAGGATGTTCTCAGGGTTTTACAGGAGGCAAGAAAACCCTCAACCAGAAAATCTTATATGTCCAAATGGAAGAGATTTTCAGTCTGGTGCCATCCTCATAAGCAGGACCCCTTTTCAGTGGGGGTCCCTCTGGTCCTCTCATATTTGTGTGAGT
Source organism: Protopterus annectens (assembly GCF_019279795.1). Classification (NCBI taxonomy): domain Eukaryota; kingdom Metazoa; phylum Chordata; order Ceratodontiformes; family Protopteridae; genus Protopterus; species Protopterus annectens. Next base: position 586,955,120 of record NC_056725.1, read on the forward strand.
TGCTCCAGTCTGGCTTGACCTATCCTTCTGTGAAGGCCCATTTGTCAGCCATTTCTGCTTGTCTGCCTTTGAATCCTCCTTTAACTTCTCGTTTTGAGGTCAAGCAATTTGTTAAAGGCATATTAGACCTCCAAGAAAGCCTATTCCTCCTCCTTGAGACCTTAATTTTCTTTTGGAAAAATTGATTCAGGCTCCTTTTGAGCCTGCACATTTTGCTTCTGAGTAACATTGTACCTGGGAGACTGTTTTGTTCCTGGTTCTTACTTCTTCTCAGAGGTTTTCTGAGCTCCAGCCCCTTATGGCCATTCCTCCTTTTTTGTTTTTTTTTTTTCACAGGGACAGGGTGTTCAACGGGTTGGACACCAATTCCATCCTTGAAGCTGCTACTTAGTCTTCAGTGCATACCTTTACTGAGCACTGTAAGTTGGATATAGTTTCTAGGGCCAGAGCAGGTTTTGCTGAAACCATTTTATGTGGGTTTGTTGAGGGCTGTTCTCGGCCTTCTACCCCCGATTCTGTTTCTTGAGCTTTTTCACTCTTCTTTCTGTAACCTAATACTGCAACAGTAATATAGAAGTTGTGTAAAATCTTGCCATAACAGTAGATGTCCTTCTGTTTACTGTTGCAATATTTGCTCCTTCCCTCCAACCCCCTCTTGTTTATTCTGAAATTTTTCCTTCTGGATATGCATAGACTCCTTTGTCTTATGATGACTGTTCTCTTCTGGGGCAATTCAGTTCTAGGTATTTGCATTCGTACATCCCTTTTATGCCCCATGTTCTGTGCAAGGAGCATAAATGTGACCTACGTTTCAAACAAGATTTTTTTTAAGCTTATTTATACTGGCTGAAAGATGGGCTGCCAAGGATGTAATGAATACCGCAACAGTGAAGAGAAGGACATCTATTGTTATGGCAAGATTTTACACAACAGTACTTTCCTTTTAGCTACAAGTTAGCTTCATATCTCCTCTTTGCAAGACTGACATTTGATATCCTGTAAGCATAGGCTTTCCAAGGTTTTCTGAGGTTACCAGACAGCAAATTAGAACCATCATAATAGCTGTTTATTTTTTTTGTGAAGGATCCGAACATGAAAGTGATGGGTGTCATAAGTGCCAGCAATTCAGTACAGTAACTTCATGCTACTGAATAAAGAAACCCTTTACCTATATCCAGCACTTCACAGCAACAGTCCCAAGCAGGAGCACCAAAGCAGAACATAAGAAAATGACTGAAGTGGATCAGTTGACCAGTTCACCCTCCCACCCAGTCATGTAATAGTAAATAAATTCACAGAAAATTAGAGACCAAAATAGAAGCTCTGCCTTTTGTGCTCACTCATTGTATACTTGAGGTGGGGTGGAGAGTCATTTTAATCAAGCAATAGGTCATCTTCTCACTCCTCAACTGCATACAGTGTCAGACTGAACAAAGAAGCAGATCACTTGTACCAGTTCTGAAGAGCAAACATGGGGTAATGTTGCTGCCTCCTCTCACTCTCAAGAGGCAAGTTACAACTCTACATGGTAATGAAGTATGGACTTCAGGTATAAAAGACATGCTTCTGTGTCTGAAATTGAGCACAGGGGATAAGCCCCACCACTACCACTATCTCCCTCAAACAGTTGACCACTGTTCAGTGAATTGAGATGGTCCCCACAGACTTTCTCTCATTAGCTGATGATCCTTCTGCCTTCCCCACCCCCTTGCTGGACTTTGGCAGTCTATTCATTGCATGGAAAACATTGCTGTGAAAGAATGCTCTGCTGTAGTTTGTTTTCATGGTAGCAGTAAGCCTAGTACCACTCATGGTGCACATCTACCCATCATATACATCCATCCATCCTCAATCCCTTTTCTCATTTTACACATGGGGTCGGGGTGTCACCTCCACTGTGACAATCCTCTTGAACCAAGGTTTACACCTACAAGTGGCTAGCCATGCAGCGGTAATTCATTCACACCACTCACACACACACACACACACACACACACACACACACACACACACACACACACACACTCTCACCTTTGGCCAATTTAGAGTGTCCAGTCCACCTACTGCATGATCTACCTATGATATATTCATTATTATTACTTGGTAGCTGCAGTTCATGCAGCCTGTGTTATCCCTGTACACCCTGCATAGGAGCAACATGAGAACTAGGCCTCATGTGATAGGCAGATGTCTTTTTCTTCACCTTCAGAATCACCAGCTGTTGGTGGATCTTAGGTTCCTGTACTAGGAGGTCCTCATACTAGGGACTGATGCAAACAGTTAGTCTTCTCCAACTAGATCTATCTTTACAGACTCCATTTTTTAAGAAAACAATCAAGCTTAAAAATATAACTTTAAGTGCCATTCTCTCCATTGTTTCTTTCTTCAAAAGTGTCGCTTAGATCTTGCCTTGTAAAGAAAAAGGTGGAACCCTTGGTTAACTCATCATTGGAGCTGTTTTTAGGCAAGCCATGCTAATTGCTTGAAACATTTGTGGACTCTGGTCTTTCAGTGTCAAATGCCACTCATTTGCATACATCCTTTCCACCCCACCTCACCTCTGAATGGACTTTTTTCTTCCCAGAGATTTTAAAGCTAGTTCCTGTATTATAATTTCAGACTTTTATATGTCTCATCATCAACAGTACATGACCACTGTTCCCTTGACAGAGAATCAAAGGCTGTGGGGAAGTGTAGCAGGATTATTTTTTTCTGCTACATTTGGCCTTTGGCTTCTTAAGTGTCTTGTTCATTTCCAGATCTCTGTCTTGAGGCAAGACATGGAAAAACTATCCATAATTCCCACCTCCACTTAATATTGTTGAGAGAGCCCTAAACAGTGCATTTTTGGCTAGCATTCATATTACCTGTTAAAGCTGCAGGCATGATGGTCAGGACTGTGGCTTCTAGTGGGTCCCTCTACAGGACAGCATCATTTATGCTCCTCTAATTTTAAAAGGCATTGCATTTGGCTGTCAGGAATATTTCTTTATAAGAATGAGGTGCTCTTTGCTGAGCCCTCTATGGACATCATAAAAGAGCTCAAAAATGGTCAAGGACCTTTTCACTGTGGAGGATATAGGCAATCGACTACTTACTCCTTTAGTCAAAAGGAAGAAGACAGCCTAGCCAAGGAAGGCCTGCAAAGCAGATATCAATTTTTCCATTCAGTCCACTGGTCCTGCAATGTTCTTTGAACTTCCTTATGAAGACTTTGGCCCATTCAGCCACTTAGAAGACTTCACTATTCTCTTCAGGGTGCTGTGGGTGAAGGGCAGTTGTCTGGGGTCATTCTAACAGGTGAATTCTAGACTTAAAGAGAAGAGGGATATATTCTAGGACAGCTTTAGCTATCGCTGGCATTTCCTTCTTTGTCAGATTATGCCATTTTGAAGGAGCTGTTGAAGTAGTTTCAACCCTTACTTGCTAAGGGAGCAGTACAGACTTTTTCATGGTAAACAGGAAGAGGGTAATGCTTCCTTCCTTTCCTGGCTGTACGTTGGAGTAGTTCCATCCATTTATAAATCTTAGTGATTTGTTATGAGATTTGGACATTCACATCAGTTATGTAATCTTCAGTTGCTAATGCCACTAATGCCATATGTTTGATGGTGTCAGTAGATATGACAGATGCCCAATAGTGAGTGTGCATGCTTACAATTTGTTTTAAATGGGCAGCACATTCAGTACATGGTGTTGCTACATGGCCTTTACTCTCATTTAAAGATCTTTTCCGTGTAATAGTGCAACGTTGTGGTGTTTCCTTGTTTCAGTGATTGGTTGCCTGTTTGCTGGTTCCCCTGCAAAGGATCCTGTAGCAGTGGAGCTAGCCTGAACATTGCCTTGGCTACATTCACTTAAGACTCCTTTACTGGGGCAATTCTAAACTTTATCCAGAGCAGCAGACTTCTCACTTCAGAAAAGCATCCAGAATCTCAAGGATCTAACCTTTGTTGCCTCTCCGTGCTGTAGTTCCTGTCATGTATATGTCACTGAAATGGTACACAATCTAATTCATGTCTGCCCTGGTCCATGGCTTCTGTAGTTCAGTGAAAAATCATCTTCACATCCATTTCTTGCTCCATGCCTTAGGATTCTGGAGGCATTCCTGTGGCCTGACACTGTACAGATGAGGTAAAGAAATCTGGTAAAGGCATTGGGCAAACTTTCACCTGCTTCCTCTGCTAGACAATGATCTGTGTATGGGAGATGACATTCAAGTGAGCCAGCTTATTGGCAGAAAACCAATCCTTGGGAAACCAATCTTGTGGACATTTCTGAGTCATAGCTGAAAGATGAGTTCTGTCCCTCCCCAGTATATTTGGGATAATTACATTTTTATCAGTGACTCCAGACCAGGTCCCAGAACTGGATGTAAAGCCTTGATACTAAATGCAATAAGTGATCCTAATTACTGTTATTGCCTCCACTAAATTAGGCACAATGGATGATAAAAGTTCAATTTGAGCCCTATGTCATATTGCCTTAGGAGGACAGACCTACCCACATATTGAGTGACCACTGTTCAAAACATAGTACAGAATATGTTTCATAAAAGGGGTGAACTAAGGAAGGAAAAGCCAATTATATTGGTTGATCCTGTCAAATTCTTGATCAGTGTGCAGTGGAATTCCCACAAACTGACCCTTTTCCAAAAGATTCTATCTAAAAGATTGACATAAAAATGCATGACAACCCAATTACTCCTTAAAGTTGCCTGGTTTATTGAGTTTCCTTATGAGTGCTTTCATCAAGTAGACTTTATCAGATAGGTTGTCACTTAAGCTCCATTTTATATTATATGTGTGCTGCTGCTCACTGAGCCTGGGATGGTGCTGAAAAGGGTCAATGGACTAGCCCACCTACCTTTTCAACAAATAGTAATTAAATGGATAGATAAAATACAAAAGTGTTTACAGATTCTTTTGACAATGGTCAAACGTATAAGAAAATTCACCACAGTTATAGATGGATCATCAGGCAGTGCACCTTTGTGCACATTGACTATAGTTCTCGATGCCTCTCTGGCAAACTTAATCTTTTCAAACACAGTAAAGTGGCTTTAAGATAACTTATAAGAGCATTTTACATCTGGATGAGTACATTGTTGTAATAAATTATTTTCTGACCAACATCTGACAGACTAAACAATGGCCTCTTCTAACTTGTTCTTTCAAGAAATTAAAAGTTAAGTCTTAGTCTGCAGTACAGAAGGAAAGTGTATGCTGTATCTGACCTTTATAAAAGGTTAGGATTCCTTCTTATGTTTAAATAAATATTTTTTTTCCTATTTACTAACTGAAGATAAAGAAGAATATATGGGAATGTGCCATCCAAATGACTTACATTTCAAAGCTTATTTAAATATCCTAATGTCTGACTTGAGCCACACATCACCTCAAAGTGCTCTCTCTCTTTTATCTTTTCTACAAACTCTTGAGAGGGAATCTACAAAGCCTTAAAGGCCTCAAATGATCTAGTCATATGTGCTCTCCTGCAGCCTCAAATGATCTAGTCATATGTGCTCTCCTGCACATCCACAAAGCAGATAACTCCTCAAACACCTGCTCAGGAGGTCTAAAGTTCCACCAAATATAAACAGGACTTGTTGGCACAATAGCTCTCTCTCTCCCAGAGAATCCATCTTTGTGAAATAGTCTTTCCTTGGTTGCAAAAAAAGCAGCTTTCTGACCTTCGTTAAGCATAAGCTGGACAAATGGATTGGCAATCCTAAATACACACATACACATTCCTGTACCATGCCCTTTCAGCTTGACACTTGCAGTAGGAATTCACCCTCTGCTTGAGGCGTCTGACTGAATAGTAGTTGAACTACAATGGAACATTTATTATTTAATTTAAAAAAATTTCCAGATTAAGGCATGGCCGTTAATGCTTTAAAGGAAATATTTGTATTTTCAGTTCATCTTGTTTGTATACACTATGATCTGCAACATTTAATAAGTAAAGAAAAAAAAAATGATAGAGAAAAGTCAAGATTTTGTTTAAAAGCTATTCAGAGTAAAAGAGCTTGGACTCCATTTTTTGCTTTATGGATGTATTCCAGTTCAGTGATTTAAACTAATTATGTTATTTTGACTTTATACCTGTTATGTGCAGGTATGGTATTCAGAAACAATCATCTGTATCATCACCACTATCTTACTATGTTACGCCATCTTTCTTATACACCTCCATGTCAACATCCTTTCTTCCTTTCTTTTATTATAGCTCACCTAGTGTAAGGAAAGAATCTTGTTATGCAAACCCTGTAGCTTGCTGCATGGTTGTTTCTATGTAAATGTAGTCATGTGTATAATGTCTGATATTCATAGTCAGATCAGAAAGTAAGCCGTGCGGTCTTCTGCCAAAATCTGGAACACTCGGTGAGGTAGTGCTTCATTGAAAAATGAGCTGTAGGGCAATGTGTTAAAAGGTACAGAAAAAAAATATACAAGTGATAGTTTAATGACATGCAAATGAATAAGTGCACTCTTGAGAGTGCACAAATGGATGCAAATGATTATTGGGGAAAACAGGTCATGATTCATTGTCATGAAGTGCAAAGCTGCACAAGTGCTTTAATATGATTATTATGGCAGAAAGCATGCAGAAAGTTTTAGTTCTGCAAAATTAAAACTGCAAGAAGCAGCAGCAGCTATTTTACAGCAGGTTTTATTTAGCATGATTAGCAGTCTTGCATCAAGACTGCAGTGGTGGTGCTGAGGTAGCGTTGTCACCGCACAGTAGGACGTTGTTCTGTTCGATTCTCAGCTAGAGCGTCTTCTGTGTGGGGGACATGCATGAATGGGCATACCTTAATTGAAGGTTGTGCATTGCACGTAAAAATCTACTGCCAATCATTAGCGGACTGGAGTTCTGCTGTGGAGACCCCTAACTGGGAAAAGCCGAAAGACAGACAGACAGCAGTCTTGCATCAGTATGATCTCAACAAAAATAGTATGACTACTCAAGATGAAATAACATCAGCGAATAGACTACTTTATAAGAATACAGAGATATTATATAGACACTGTTGGACATCTTTTGTCCCATAACCTGGAGCTGGATTAATGCATGCAGATTCCATACCAGTGCAAACCAAGGTATATGTAGCTATCACCATTCAAGCTACAGGGATATTATATAAATAAGCTAGGGATGTATTGGATATCTCACAAATAGTGGTCTGTAGAACACTCAAGGCATTCTTTAATAAATTGTTGCCGCATATGGATGAGCATATCTACTTTCCTAACACAATAGAGGATAGAACCTTCACCATGTGTGGCATTTGTGATACGTATATTGGTACACTCATGTATCAAAAACCACATCCGGAGGGCAGATGCCTCCATCCCCCTTGTATGTCCCTATTGCGTTGCAGATAATCCATAGAGCCTTTGTTGATGACACAGGACCAGTGTAAATTCTGTATTCCCCATCCACTGGTCTAGGTTGCAGTTAAACTGGGTAATAGACAAACTCTGCTTCACATGAATGGAAAGTCTGTTCCATAGGAGGGGTAGTCTCTGGGACACATATCTGTCTGTCCAGCATGTTCTGTTTAAATCACAGACAAAATTCAGGTCCCTAGACCTTGTATTTCTGGTGCTTTTTGATTTACGAATATGTAGGAGATTCATAAGTGTGGGAGTTTGTGGATGCCTTGTAAGCCAGGCATAGATGAACCCTCAGCAATCTATAGGAGACTGAGTAGAGGGAAAGGGCTTTAAGGCACTGTGCATTAGGCAGGTGTATTACGCCTTTATTCTTTTTGTAAGGAACCTCTGAGGTCACTCTAGTTGCTGCATATGCCTGTTCAGGTACATACCAAAGGGAGCATTGTACTTTATGGTTGGTATGATAAGGGTGGAGTATATGCCTTATAATTGGTCTGATAAGGGTGGAGTGCAGTGGAATTATGACCTCTTTGGACCTAGATGCTATGCCCTTAATTATAAGTTCCACGCATAAAAAGGATTTCTTCACCACTGTGGCCACATGGTGGTTGAACGTAAGGCTTCTGTCAATGTGCATACCCAGATTTCTGACCACTTGGTTGACTCTTAGGGGTGTGTTATCAACATGGTAATTAGCCAGGATGGTGGACTTCCCAAAGGGTACAAATATGAATTTCTTAGCATTGCATATAAGATCATGGCTTTAGTACCATTTGTTATATAGACCTTTGTGATGATGTGAGATATTGCCAGCTTTGCCAGGAGAAGTAGGACAGTGGATGTGTAACATATGCCAGCATAGCTAGCTGGAGTTTTGTAAAGAATCATATGTCATTTGTATATCAAACTGATTTGTACAGGTGCTTGCATTGAAAATGTATTTGTAAAGCTGCTTGTGTGAAAAATGTACCAATAGTGGGTCCTGCTGGACAGAAAAGGAATACACCTGTATGTCAGACTGTATTGTAACTGTTGAAATGAATATATTGTAACAGAGGATACTGGAAGAGAAGAGGTTAATCTCAGTCCAGATAACTTTAAAAAATAGTCTGAAATGAAGTTACCTGATTTAGGCCATAAAGATTGTATCTTACAATCCTTATTGCAGCCAGAGACAAAATGTCTGTGAAAACCAGGACTAGGAATCCTACTGTACTGACCTTAGGAGTGAGCTAATTGCTACCCTGGAAAGGTGGAAGTTTTTGAAACGGTTTTATAGCTTCCAGATGCTATAACACATCTTAGCAAAGCACTATGTATGTGTATTATGAAACATATTTGCTAGATTCTGGTTCAGTTTCTAGTAAAGGATGCAGCACCGTAGGAAGCAGTCAGGTGACCAGATTATGTGATGTCATTCTGTAATCCAGCACTGAAGTGATGTTTTAATACTAGATGAAACAGTAGTCTCAGGGCACTCTGTTTTGGAACTGACAATACCACTCACCCACTTCACTGTGCCTTGCTTAATAATTAAGTAGGAAACAGTAATTCTTTAGATCAGTCAGGAAAATTTAGTGATATTAGTTAATTATTATTTTTCTGTATCTGTGGGTATCTTTTCATCTGTTTTATTTTTAATATTTCCTGTGATTGAAACCCTGGTGTTTATTGTAAATAGATATTTAGTATTTTCATGTTTGTTTATTATTATTGTTTATTAAGTATATTTAAACTTTTCACTGTAGCTAGTTTTTTAGAGAATATCTTAACTTTTGAGAGTACTTATATTTATTTGGTGACACTGTGGCCACTCTTGAAAGCCTTAATGCATTGATCAAACACTAAAATTTGTATCAGTATTAATTTTAACTCAGTATAATTGGATACCCTGGTAAGAGTTTTAGAGTAGCTGTCTTTGGAGTGTTCTGGTGGCAGTATATACCCTATAGTCTGGGCAAAGGGGGCATAGCTGGTAAATCTGTGCCAGCCTTTCCCATGTGTGTGTGTGTGTGTGTGTGTGTGTGTGTGTGTGTGTGTGTGTGTGTGTGTGTGTGTGTGAGCTACTTGGAGTAGGGACACAGAGCACTTGTTCCACAGAGAGGGTGGGGAAGGACTTGGCTTGGAACACTCGGATGAGGACTCAACTCTACAGCTGTGTCAGTGGGGAGTCTTATTTGCATCCTGGATAGAGAGGGGGAAACCCAGCCTCAGGACTGAGTGTGCTCCCTGTATGCTCTTAAGGGAAATTGTGCTTGGTACAGAGAGCTGCATCTGGAAATAATGTGTGTATCTATCTTTGTTCCAAGGAACATCCCTCACTGGTATTAATGGTGAGGATTGAGGCTCCTTGATTATGGCCCAGAGGAGAGGTGTCACATATTGCTGAGCAGTGGTGGGATATTAATTGAACTTTTGTAGCTTGTAGGCAGCTGTCACTGAAGGTGTGTGTACTCTCAACAGCCACAAGGTAAACATACAGAGTTTCATTTTCACAATTTTATTTATATTTTGTTAGTTTAGTTTAGTTAGGAAAAGCAGACAAAGATGTCAGCAGAGGATTATGGCAAGCTGACAAAGAGCCAGATGGCAAAGGTGTGTGAAGCCAAAGGAGTGGTGCATGCTAACCTGACTAAAGCTGAAATGATTTCAGCCTTAGTTGCAGCTGTAGCCCAGACCAGCTACTAGGCAGATAACCAGTCTGGTTATGGGGATTTGCAGCCCTCAAAAACAGGACTTAAAAACCTGCCTTGAGTTAAGGAAACTTGAACTCAAAGCCAAACATTTGCAGTTAGAATCAGTGGAGAGACTGCGGCAGGCAAAACATATAGAATTAGAATCAGCAGAAGACTGCAGCATTTGGAGGCCAAAGAAAATGAGAAACAGTGCCACATGAGAGGGATATGCTGATCTTCATCAGGGTCATAGAGGTAATGGTGAAGGGAACAACCAAACCCCAGAAGCAATAAAGGTCAGTAAATTTCTTCCACAGTTTACAGAGGGTGATAATTTTGATAGTTTTATTCATATATTTGAAAGACTATGTAAACAGTATAATGTTGACCAAGGGCTGTGAATATGGTTCCTGACCTCGGTACTGCATGGTAAGGCTGCAACTACTGTTTCTAAATTGTATGATACTGTTTGTTTAAACTGTGATAAAGTTAAACAGTGTTTATTGGAATGTTTTAAGTTAACACCAGAAGCTTGCAGAAAAATATTTCGTGAGTATAGAAGCAAGGCAGATGAAACAGTATGCAATTATATTGCTGAGTTAAGCACTTCTTTTCTTAGGTGGGTGAGTGGGTGTCAGGTCGCCACTTTTGAAAGGCTGGCAGACCTTTTGATGAGGGACAAGCCCTTAGCACTGTGTCTGAGGACATGAGAATCTGATTGGCAGACTGGGAGTGTAACTGTGCAGAGGAGCTTGGGAAAAGAGATCTCTACTTAGCAATCAGGGCATCACTTCACAAGAAGGAGATACTCATTGCTGCACATGGATATAAGGGAACCCATAGTGGGCAGCCTAAACCACACCAACAGAGTCCACCAGTAACAGGAGAAGCCACTACTTCAGGTACACAGCCAGGATCAAGGGTTAGATGTTTTAAATGTAACCGATGGGGCCATGTAGCATACAGATGTCCACAGAGGCAAGGTGGGGAACAAAAGGTGGTGGAGTCAGCAAGTGGGAATAACAGTATGCCAGTGGTAAGTTGTCTGGAGACAACAGGGGTACCAGACTATCACTGGAGTTTATATCCTATCTTAGTAGATGGAAAACAGGCAGCTGCTAAGTGACACACAGCCACTGACATAACCATTGCGAATCCTGCAGTATTTAAAGAGGAATAGTACTTGCCTGGGCAGTCCACTCCAGTCAGAGGTTTAGGAGGGATCCCATTCCAAATGCCTTTGGCCAGGGCTTACCTTGAGTGGGAGGTGGAAAAGGAAGCAAGACAGTAGGTGTGTTTGAGGATATCCCTGCAGATGTCCTGATAGGGAATGATTTGAATAATGCAGGACTTGTGTGCATGCAGTTACACGCAGTCAGGCTTAGAGACAGGCATGTTGACCTGGTAGCTTGGGGGAGACCCATGCAAACCTCACAGCTAAAGTCAGGGCTGGTGAGATGGCTGTTTCATGGGGGAGCTACCCTGTAGCAATGAGTCTAAAGGTGAACCACAGCTGCTGGTAGATACTGATGTTCCCTTTTCAGAGAGACTGCAGGGGCAGAGGTGAGTGGTAGTACCCAGGCTGACAGTGAGGCACCACTGTCACAGAATACCAAACTTCCTGTGGAAGGGGAGCTGGGAAGGGGCAAAAAAGGTAGAGTTGAGACAGGCTAAGCTCTCGGACCCTACACTAAGAGGCCTGAGGGAGGTAGCTAAGAAGGCACCTGATTCTTAAGGAAAAGGGGAGTCTATGCACACCTGGAACAAAGGGTTACTGTATAGAGAGTGGACCCCTGAGGGAGGGCTAGAGGGTGAGGTAATACATCAGTTGGTAGTGCCTAGAGCCTACAGTCTGGCACGTCTAGCCATAGCCCATGATATTCCTTTTGCAGGTCATATGGGTATAAAGCGTACAAAGATACATATTATGCAGAATGTTTATTGGTCTGGGATTGCAAGGGATGTAACAGGGTGCCATGCTTTGGAACAGGATTCCAATCTACATTAGGCAGAACCCCTCACTAACACTCTTCGAGAGAAACCTTGACGAGTGGATGGGAAACAGAAAATTTACCCCAGGGATCACTGCAGTAGCTCTGCTGGACAGAGGCACAGGGAACTAATGTCTCTACTGGACCATGGCACAGGGAACTAATCTAAGCGGGCGATGAAAGCCAACACATTCTGGCTAGGCTTATAGATGCCCTCAGGCAGATAGCCTAGTACTTACCTATGAACCTATAAGACCTGTGAACAGTGCCAAAAAGTAGGCAAGGCAGGAGACAAGGTCAAAGCTCCTTTGATGCCTTTCCTGTGATTGAGTAGCTATTTTAGAATGTAGCTATAGATATTGTGGGGCCCCTGAGTAGCCTAAGTTCCATAGGGAAAAATATATCCTGGTGTAGTAGGTTATGCTACTAGATAACCTGAGGCGGTGGCTGTGTCCTCCATCAAGGCAGAAAAGGTGGTAAATGCTTTGTTAGAGATTTTCAGCAGGGTAGGTTTCCCCGAGAGAAATACTGACTGACATAAGTGCCAATTTCATGTCAGATCTGCTGGCTTGTCTGTGGGAGTGCTGTGGGGTGAAGCACCTAAAGTCTACCCCTACCACCCATAGACTGATAGTCTTGTGGAGTAGTAAAAATCTACACTAAAGACCATGCTACAGACATTTGTAGACCACTTTAAGAGCGAGTGGGACAAATATTTGCCTCATCTGCTGTTTGCATACAGAGAGGTTCCCAGGAATCCACAGGCTTTTCACCCTTTGAGTTGCTGTATGGGCATAGGGTGAGGGGCCCTTTAGGTTCAATTCATGATGAGTGGGAGGGTGAGTGTGAATCTCATAAAGAGTCTGTTGTGGCATATGTCCTAAACCTTAGGATAAGGCTTAGAGAGATCATGGGCTTAGCCCAGGAGAACCTGGCAAGAGCCCAACAGCAGGGAAATGTTTGGCATGGCAGGAATGCTCGAGTCTGAGAGTATGCTGTGGGACAGCAGGTTAGGGTGCTCATTCCTGTCAGACACAATAAGCTCCAGGCAGCTTGAGAGGGACCCTTCAAAGTGGTAAGGAAGGTCAGTGATGTTAACTACATGGTAAATCTGATAGGCAGGAGGCAGGGGCACAGATTGTATTATGTTAACATAATAAATCTTTACTATGATAGGGAGTTCATGGTGCTGAATATTTGCAGTGGATGGCATGAGGAGTCTAAGGGTATCTGGTGACTAATCTCCTCAATGAGGCTAGGACTGACACCTCAGTGGAAGGGGTAGCAATGTCCCAATGGCTGTCCCCTACCCAGGTTCATGAAATCCGAGCAGTTTTACAGGAGTTTGGGAGCATGTTCACTGGGAAACCTGGGTGCATCCCACCTGGTGCAGCACCATGTGGAAACAGGACCCCAAAAATCTGTCAAGCAGGCCCCTTACAGGGTGCCTAAGTGAGTCAGACAGACTCTGAGAGAGGTGATACAGGAAATGTTGGAATTGGAGTAATCTAGGAGTCCAGCAGTTGGAGCTGGGGGTAATCAAGGGGTCCAGCAGTCTCTGGCTCTCCCCAGTGATGCTAGTACCAAACTAGAGATGGCAGCACCAGGTCTGTGTGGACTACAGAAAACTAAATAGTCACACAGAGTCGGATGCTTACTCCATGCCTAGGACAGATGAAGCCTTAGAGCAGCTGGGTGAGGCTACTAGTACTGATCTGAACAAGGGCTACTGGCAGGTGCCCTTCACTCCCACTGCTAGAGAGAGGTCAGCCTCTGTGACTCCTTTCAGATTATACAAGTTCATGAAGATGCCCTTTGCAATGAAAAATACCCCACCAACCTTCCAGAGGCTGGTAGATCGTATCCTAGCAGGAACAGGAGATTTTGCCCTTGCTTACCTGGACAATATTGCTACCTACAGCCATTAGCAAGAACACCTTCAGCATGTCAGGGAGGTCCTGAGCAGACTGCAAAGAGCAGGGTTAACCATTAAGCCCAATAAGTGTCAAGTGGGTATGTCAGAGATCTCCTACCTGGGACATAGAGTGGGGAGTGGTAAGATCAGTCTAGAACCTGCCAAAGTGGAAGCTATTCAGGTGTGGCTTGCCCTTGTTATGAAAATGCAGGGGAGGTCATTGTTCCCAGTTATAGTACAATACTGCTCCCCTCACAGACCTGATGAGGAAAAACAGGCCAGATAAGGTAGTGTGAACCAAAGCCTTTTAGCAGGCATTCCAAAAGCTTAAAGAGGCTTTGGGAGGACCCCCTGTGTTAGTCCTGATTACAGCAAATAATTTGCTGTGCAGGTGGATGCTTCAAACCATGGGGTTGAGGGGCTGTACTCAGCCAGGTTTCCTCGGGGGGAGAAGAGCACCCAGTTGTATATCTCAGCAGTAGACTTCAACCTAAGGAGAAATGTTATGCAGCAGTAGCAAAAGAATGTCTAGCCATAGTATGGACCATGCGGAAACGTCAGTCCTATCTGTATGGAAGAAAACTCACTATCGTTACAGACCACAATCCCTTAATATGGCTACATTGAGCCAGCCAGAAAAATACCAAGTTAATAAGGTGGAACTTAGGGTTGCAGGCATATGACATTGACAGTGCAGCACAGTAGTGGCATAAACAATTCCAATGCAGATGGACTCTCAAGCCAGGGTATGGGTTAATGTGTTCCCAGGCAGACTCATCTCCCTCAAGCCACGTTTCTTAAGGGTAATTTGAAAAACTAGCTTAATTCTTCAAAGGGAGAAAGATGTGATGATGTGAGGTATTGCCAACTATGCCAGGAGAAGTCAGGCAGTGGATGTGTAACATATGCCAGCATAGGTAAATGGAGGTTTGTAAAGAATTATATGTCATTTGTATATCAAACTGATTTGTACAGGTGCTTGCATTGAATATGTATTAGTAAAGCTGCTTGTGTTAAAAATTTACCAATAGTGGGTCCTGCCATACAGAAATGAAATACACCTGTATGTCAGATGGTATTGTGACTGTTGAAATGAATATATTGTAACAGAGGATACTGGAAGAGAAAATGTTAATCTCAGTCCAGCTAACTTTGAAAAATAGTCTGAAATTAAATTACCTGGTTTAGGCCATAAAGATTGTGTATCTTACAATTCTTATTGCAGCCAGAAACAAAATGTCTGTGAAAACCAGGAGTAAGAATCCTACTATATCAATCTTAGGAGTGAACTAATTGCTACCCTGCAAGGTTGGAAGTATTTGAAATGGTTTTATAGTTTCCAGATGCTATAACACATCTTAGCAAAGCCCTATGTGTGTGTATTGGGACTCATATGTGCTAGATTCTGGTTCTGTTTCTAGTAAAGGGGTTAGTGTGGGAGCCAGAAGTCATGTGACCAGATGTATGTGATGTCATTCTGTAATCCAGCACTGAAATGATGTTTTAATACTAGACGAGACAGAAGTCTCAGGGCACTCTGTTTTGAAACTGACAAGACCACTCACCCACTTCATCTTGCCTTGCTTTATTAAATAAGCAGGAAATAGTAATTCTTTAGATCATTCAGGAAAATATAGTGAGATTAGTTAAGTATTGTTTTTCCTGTATCTGCGTGAATCTTTCCATCTGTATTATTTTTAATATTTCCTGTGATGGAAACTCTGGTGTTTATTGTAAATACACATTTAGTATGTTCATTTTTTATTATTTATTGTTAAATATATTTAAACTTTTCATCGTGGCTGATCTTTTAGATAATCACTTAACTTCTGAGAGTACTTATATTTATTTGGTGACACTGTGGCCGCTCCTGAAAGCATTGCTGCATTGGTCAAACACTATAATTTGTATTATTATTAATTTTACTCGGTATAACTGGATACCCTGATAAGAGCCTTAGAGTAGCTGGCTTTGAAGTGTTCTGGTGGCAGTATCTACCTTATAGTCTGAGCAAAGGAGGCATAGTTGGTAAATCTGTGCCATCCTTTCCCAGGTGTGTGTGTGTGTGTGTGCGTGTGTGTGCGTGTGTGTGTGTGTGTGTGTGTGTGTGTGTGTGTGTGTGTGTGTGTGTGTGTGTGTGTGTGTGTGCGTGTGTTTGTGTGTGTGTTTGTGTGTGTGTGAAAATCAAATCTCAAAGAGTGTGTGTGTCAGCTACTTGGAGCAGGGACACAGAACATTGTTTTCACAGAGAGAGTGGTAGAGGATGTCACTTGGAACACTGGGCTGAGGACTGAACTCTACAGCTGTGTCAGTGGGGAGTCTCATTTAGGTCCTGGATAGAGAAAGAGAGAGAGAGAAACCCGGCCCCAGGACTGAGTATGCTCCCTGTGTGCTCTTAAGGGAAATTGTGCTTGGTGCAGAGAGCTGCATCTGGAAATACTGTGTGTGTATCTACCTTTGTTCTAAGTGAATGCCCCTCACTGGTGTCAGTGGTGAGGATTAAGGCTTCTTGATTACTGGCCCAGAGGAGAGGCATCACAACCTTCCTGAAGAATGCTAGTGTCTGCAGGGGAGTTGATGATAACCCCAGCTTGCAATCATCTGCCAAGTTAGTCAGTCATAAACTTTCAGCATTTGCTTCCATTTCAGAGAAATGGATGCAATAAAGGAGCAGACCTAGTACCGAGCCCTGGGGAACTCCACCAGTGACTGGCCTCTTGGTGGAGGTGACCTCACCTATTTTGATCTCCTGGGTCCTATCAGTGAGCCAGCTGGCTATCCAGTGACTGATAAAAGGGTTTATACCTAAATTAGTGAGCTTGTCTATAATGCCTAAGTGGGGTGTTATATCAAAAGCCCTTGGCCAGGTCAAGGTAAGCTGTGTGCACAGTCTTACCTTCATCCAGTGACTTGGAGACCCTCTCAGAAAAATACAGCAGATTTAATACATATGACTTTCCTTTAACAAAGCCAAACTGTGATGGGCTGAGCATTTACATGTTACCTATGTTCTCATTTATCATGTCCATAATGATTCTTTCCATGGCCTTATATATGAGGTTGGTAAATATAGTTACCCGTATCAGTGGTTGGACCTCCTTTGTGCAGAGGAATGACTGTAGCCACCTTCCATTCTTTGGGCACAAAACCTGACTGAAGACTCCAGTTGAAAAGTGATTCAAGTGGAGCAGAGAGGTCATGTTTCATACTATTTATTAAACATCCCTGGATGTTATCAGTGCCCATTGATGCAGTGTTTTTGGCCTTGGAAATTGCATTGACAATCTGTCCCCTAGTAATCACTGTAGGGGAAGTATGTAGTATTTCCTATGGACTATCAGGTGGGGAGTGGGGTGAGAAATTTGAGCTGAACATGCCAGCCAGAAGGTTGGCAATGGCCTCCAGTTCAGTGTGGGTGATGCCATTTACAATAAGTTCTGTGCATTATTGTGTATTTCCTCTGAGGTTATGGACACAGCTGTAGAAAGCTTTGTAGTTGTTCTTTGCCTGAGAAGCTATTTATCTGATATTGTTAATCCTCGTTCATTCCTTATGCCGGGGTTATCAGTTCCAACCTCAGAACCGAGCCGGCCATCTTCCAAGCTCGCGACAGCCACAAACACTTGAGCCAAACTCTTACCTACAATTCCCCTCTTCCTGTTACCTCAGATTTTGTTTGCTGCATCGCCATTCAGTTGTGTCAAGCCACTTCTCTTGAGCTAAGTAAAACTTTCTTTGATAATACCTAATCGCATTACAGCTTGTCTCAGTTTAAATCTTGTTAAATAGTTATCTCTTACCCTATCACATCTAGTGACTCTATTTTGTTTTTTTCTAGCCCTTCTTTCTTCTTACCATGAGGTAACTACTTTACCATCGTTGATAAAATCTTTCCTTGCTTTACCTTCGGGTATTTCTCGTACCATTGTTGGTACCTTCTTCCTTCCCTTTCATTTCTTCCTCCTTGTTATCATGGCAGAGAAAAAAGGTGGTCCAGGATTTAAAAGATGTGTGGATTGTGGGCATAAATTGCCTATTTTGGATGCACATGCATTATGCGTTTACTGTTTGGATGTGCCTCACTTGATTGTGGACCCGCCTTGCGGGATTTGTGCTAACTTTTCTAACAGGACTTAGGTGGAAAGGAAAAATAAACTGATTTTAAAGGGACTAGTTAAATCTTCCTTTTCTGAGGCTATTTCTGGGTCGGAGGCTTCAACCCCTCTTAGTTCCCATGAGAAAAGAGATAAACACAAGAAGACCAAGTCTTTTCCGTTGTCTTCAGCTGGAACTGAGACCTAAGAAGGCCAAACTGTCTAGTTCAGATTTGACTTCATTCGCCCCGAGGCTTTCAGTGCCTAGATCTTCTGCACTGAAGCCTTCAGCACCTTCCATTACTTCGGCACCGATTATTGTGGCCTACACCTCATCGGAACTGAGGGGCCCCTTGGTTCAGACTTCCTTACTGGCATCGACTTTTTCTTCAATGCAGACTTTTTCAGCATCACTGTCTGTTCTGACGCCCTCTCCTGCTTCGACTCTGACAATTTACATGGCACCGACTATCCTCTCGGTACCGACCACCTCGTTTTCTGCACAGACTCTTTCGGCACCTACTGTAGTGTCAACTACCACTTCAGCACTGACCTCGTCGGTGCAGACCTTACCTTCGGCACTGATGATCTCCTCAGTGCAGACACCAGTAGTACAAGCCTTAACGGCTCCATTGTTCTCCGTGCAGACACCTATTTTAGCACCATCCAAAGACCCCTTGTTGGGCACCAAGTTTTCGTCATCCTTGGATAGGCCTGACTCCCCTTCAGCTTTGTCCATGAGATCCACTAGAAGCCTCTCGGAACATGATGTGGTGCATCTTGTGGATCAGTTGCTTTCAGCCAGAGGTATCCAACCCTCCAGGACCTACTCTTCCTTCGGAGATGAGCACCCTTCTCCAAAGAGCCCTACCTATTCTCCTCCTTCATTGCCTTTGAAGCCCCTTGCTGTAGCACAGACTTCCCTCACTTCACCTCCTTTCATGGACCTCACTAAGGAGCCACAGTTGCCTTTGTGGCAGGAAAGACTTGTCACTCCAGTCACTGCTCAGGATGCTAGCTGTGGCGTACGTACTCCTGTTTTTCACAGCCATCCAGGGACTCCGAGTCTGCGGGTTGATTTGCTTGAGTGAGGTGTTCTCATGTATACCAGCCTTCCAACTCATGGAGAAGGCTCTTGTGTCTGTTGGTGATCCTGTGCTATTAGTGCCCCTGACCTCCTCTGGACAGCAATTTACACAAGTCACCCCTGGCGGACACCAGGCACAAGGGCCTCAGGACACACTCCCACAGGAGGCCCCTTTTGTGCTGTCTTCCCCAGATTCTCCCCATGAGGAAGTTCATCGCAAGAGTTTATGTAAGAGGAAGCACGTGGACTCCCCAGAGGAGTCCTTCACGGAAGACACAGACTTTGATGATGGGGAAGGGTCCCCTTGGTCACCATCTGAGGTATCCTTCAGAGATATCCTTGAAATACTTTAACAGAGAGGTGAATGGTGGCCCTATAACCTGACCTCTAAAGAGTCTGTGTTCCTGCAGGCCTTTCGTGCCCAGCCCCCTACCTCCTGAGTTACTTCAACTGCTAACGACCTTGTTCAGCTCATCGTGCAGTATGAATGGAAGGCTCCTGACACCATTGACCCCATTCCCTGCAGACCAGATAAAATCTTGTCCCCTCCAGTAGTGATCCTCACTAGTCCAAAGGTCTTCCTGTAGATGCCTTGGTGGTGGCGGCCACAACAAAAAAGGATCTGGCAGAAGAAAGCCAGACTGTCCACCCACCAAACAAAGAGTCCTGGGTGCTGGACAGATTAGGGAAGCATACTTTTGCATCAACGACCTTTGCAGTCAGGCCCCTGAATTATATGGCACATTTTACCAGGCTTCAAAGAGACTTAATTTCTGAGCTCTCTGAAACTTTGGCCAGAGCTGTGTCTGATGAGGTCTGGAACAAAGTGGCCTCACAGTTAGCCACCTTTGAATCGAGCTCTAACTCCTCCATGCGTCTGATTTCTCATGCATCAGAAAGAGCAGCTAGAGCAGTGGGTGCAGGCATAGTCATGAGACGGCATGCCTGGATGTGCTTGTGTGATTTCGCGGAACCCTTCAAGGCTCCCTTTCTGAACGCTCCCATTGAAGCCTGTTCGTTATTTGGAACCAAGGTAAAAGACACACTGGCTAGATGTGAACAGGACGGTAAGACCCTTTCTGCTGTGGGTTTCCATTATTCTTCCCCTCAACGGGCTTTCTCCAGAAACCAGAAGAGTGGGAAGATGTGGCACAAAAAGTCTTAAGGTTCTTTCCATGACACATGAGCCGAGTGTTCCCCTAGAGGCAGAGAGGAAACGGGATATGGAAGACACCCATTTCAGGGCAGAGGAGGTCCGCATAACCAGGGTTCCAGAGATTCGTTCTCTGGCCAGCCCTACCAGTGCTCCTGAAGAGTGGCCCACTGCTTTCCTCTGGAAGTGGTTGGGGGTCGTTTCTCTGTGTACCCTTCTGCCTGGCTAACCATTACCACCGATTCTTGGGTACGAGAGATAATAACCAGAGGCTATCATATTTCCTTCGATCTTTGTCCCATCCCCCTAAGAAACTTACCCGATGCTCCACCCAGTCAAAGGGAAGAAGCAGCATTAGAGATTTCAAAGCTGCTAAGAAAAAGAGTCATCCAAATAGTCCCACCAGACCAGATAGGATCCGGATTCTACTCAAGATTATTTTTGGTGCCAAAAAAGACCAGGTACTGGAGACCGATTTTGGATCTCAGTATGCTAAACAAACTCGTAGAGGTACAGAAATTCCAGATGGTCACAATACTGTCTATCCTCCCACTCTTGGAGGCAGGCAATTGGATGTACTCTATAGATCTTCAAGATGCATACTACCACATAAAGGTGGACAGACCATAGAGAAGATTCCTTCACTTCCGTGCGGGAGCCAGTCATTTCCAGTTCTGAGTACTGCCCTTTGGACTCTCTACAGCCCTCAGAGTGTTCACAAAGTGCATGGCAGTTGTCACAGCTCACCTGCGACTGCAAGTATTCTGGATGTTTCCATAACTAGATGACTGGCTCATCACCACCCCCACCAGACATCTATTGGAAGAATTCTTGGCATACTCTCTTCACACTGCAGAAAGGCTAGGTGTAACTATAAACTGGCAAAAATCCAACCTATCCCCATCCCAATCCATAGAATTCATTGGGGTCCGGTTGGATACAAAGAACTGTACAGCATTGATTCCAGAGCACAGAATTTTATGGATAAAACAACAACTCATACCCATCCTTTCAAGGGAAAGATCCACAGCACATTCTGTCCTCCAGCTGTTGGGTTCCATGGCAGTTTCCATCACCATTGTCCCCCTTGCAAGATTCTACATGAGGCTTTTACAATGGTTACTACTCATCCAGTGGTACCCTTTCCAGTTTCCACTATCATCCCAGATTTGGGTGACTCAGAGATGCAAACAAGACTTGATTTGGTGGCTGTTGCGGAACCCGTCACAATGGTCTCGACCCTTCACACCCCAACAGCCCAAAGCCACAGTGACCACGGATGCCTCCCTGATGAGGTGGGGGGGCTTTTTCAGGGGAAGACAGTCCAAGGCACATGGTCAGAACTAGAGGCTCATCTGCATATAAATGTTCTAGAACTGAGGGTGGTGCTTCTAGCGTTGCAAGCATTTCATCCCCTCCTTTCGTCAGGGACTATTGCAATACAATCGGACAACATGGCTGTAGTCTGGTACATCAACAAACATGGTGAGAGGCCATGAGGATATGGCAATGGGTGATGGCTACCAACCGCTTTCTGATAGCAATGCACATTCCTGGGAGTTCCAACGTGATAGCAGACAGATTGAGCAGGGGCATTCTGCAACCACATGAGTGGTCTCTGAATCCTCTTATAGTGGTGGAGATTTTCAACCGCTGGGGTCTTCCTTGCTGCGACCTCTTTGCATCCCCAACCAACTACGAATGCAGCAATTACTTCACCCTGATCCCCCCTCGGGGACAGTCACCCAGGGATGCTCTAGTCCATGATTGGCCCTCGGGTCTGCTTTATGCCTTTCCTCCTCTTCCTCTCATTCCCCAGTTCCTGAAGAAAGCCCGCCAGTTGAAGAGCAAGATAATCCTCATAGCGACATATTGGCCTCATCAAATTTGGTTCCCCTTCCTATGGCCTCATCTGATAGATCAACCATGGATTCTCGATCCAACTCTGGACTTGATCTCCCATCTGCAGAACCTGATTCACCCCAACTTGAACAGCCTGATGCTCACAGCTTGGCTCCTCCACTTCTGGTGATTGCCAGGCAGACTGATCTTTCTTCCCCAGTACGTGACATTCTTATTGTATCTCATAAGTCTTCCACCAGAACTACTTATCTCAGCAAGTGGAAGAGGTTTACAATTTGGCTGAAGGGAAAATGGATAGACCCTTTTTCAGCACCAGTGCCAGTAGTACTGGAATACTTATCAAGCTTGTTCCAATCTGGCTTATCTGCTTCTACCATTCGAGTTAATTTGGCCACAATATCTAATTTTTACAATGGTGTCCATGGCTCTTCCCTTATGTCACACAAATTATGCAAGACCTTTCTAAAAGATGTAAATCATTTGAAACCCCCTTTTAGAGAACCTATCCAGCCATGGGACCTGTCATTAGTTCTGCAAGCTTTGACAACGTCTCCTTTTGAACCAACTTCTTCATGCGACCTCAAGTTTCTTTCTTGGAAAACTTTGTTCTTGGTCGCCATTACTTTTGCCAGACGTATCTCTGAACTTCAAGCTCTATGCATCAAATGGCCTTACTTGATCTTTCATAAAGATAGAGTGTCATTGAGAACTAATCCTTCCTTTCTGCCAAAAGTGATCTCTGAAATGTCCATTAACCAAACCATTGAATTGCCAGTTTTTTTTTCCAATCATTCTAACAGAGGAAAGTATTGTCTACATACCCTAGACATTCACAGACAAATTTGTTTCTATCTGGACAGAACTAAGGCTTCTTGCAAATCAGATCAGCTATTCCTGGCCTATTCTGGGCCTAGACTTGGATGTGCTGTTTCTAAGGTCACATTGGCTAAATGGTTAAAAGACTGTGTAACATTTATTCACAAAATTCACAATATCCCTCTGACTACAGCCGTAAGGGCTCATTCCACTAGATCGGTAGCCAGTTCTGCTACCTTCCATGCTAGAGCTTCTTTACCTGACATTTGTGCAGCTGCAACTTGGGCTAGAACTCATACCTTCATCAGCCATTACAAATTGGATTTGGCCTCCAGAGAAAGAGCTTTCTTTGGTTCAATGGTGCTCAGGAATGTCCTTCCATGAGAGCCTCCCAGGAATAAAGGTAGCTAGGGACTCTTCCCCAGCCATAAGGAATGAATGAAGATTAACAATATCAGATAAAGAAGTTATGTCTTACCATAACGTTCCATCTGTATTGTTGATCCTCGTTCAGTCATTATGACTCTCCCTCCTTCCCCTTTTGAGGCTTATAGCGGATCTCATCATCCGGTTCTGTTAGGTCCTTTGACCAGAGGTAGCCTCTACTTTCTTTGACTTGCAAACTCAATCTGAGGTAACGGGGAGAGAGGAATTGTGGGTAAGAGTTTAGCTCAAGAGTTTGTGGCTGTCGCAAGCTTGGAAGATGGCCGGCACGGTTCCGAGGTCGGAACCGATAACCCAGGCGTAATGACTGAATAAGGATCAACAATACAGATGGAACGTTATGGTAAGACATAACTTCTTTTTTCTTCAAATTTATCCTTTGAAGTATTAATTAACCCTCTTAACTGCCTGTGTAGATTGGTCAGGGGTCTTTTACTATATATGGCTTTGTTCCACCTATGCTTGGCCAAGATTTTTTTTGTTGCTGTATAACTGATCAATACTGTGATTCTAACAGGGTGGCTTGTCTTTTGAGTTTGTCTTATTCTTAATATGAGTGGACACAGCTTGCTGTAGACAGCTTTCAATATGGCTGTAAAGAGATAGTGTAAATAGCTCAGTGTAAGCTATGGTGTTTACTGGGTTAAAGGTATTTGGTTACACTGGATGCCCAGATTTAATTTTTATTTCAAGTAATACTGCCTTATGGTCAGATCTGACGAGGGAAGATATTACATTGGGTGAGGAACATCAGCCCCCCCCCTATGTTCATGAGTACAAGGTCAAGGATGTTTGTAGCCCTGGTAGGAAAATGGGCCGACTATTCTAGGATGTTGTTATTAATAAAGTTTGGGAATTGATGGGCTTGTGCATTAGAAGTGGTATAGGAATCCCAAAATATAGAGGGGTAGTACCATAGAGGCTAGTGGGTGCTCTCTCACTCCCCCCACCTCCCCAAGCAGGCAGGCATCAGTCGTGAGTTCTGAGTTTTCGACAGGACTGAGCTTGCCTAACCTCTGCTGTCTACCATCTTGGAGGACATGTATACACCTAGGAAGACAGTAGACCATATTCATGGGCAGGTGATGTGTGAGCACAGTGAGGTACCAATGTGGCACACATGCTGGCCCAGATAATCAGCACAAGACAGGGTTGAAGAAGGACAGACAGACAGTGGGAATCACGGATATTCTGTGCACTGGGGTATTCCACTGGATAGCAAGGTGTGTGATGGTAGCGCCAGACCTGTGCATGGATACGTCTGTGGTATGTGACACATGCAGGACCAATGAGAGCTGTAGGAAATGAGAGTTTACCTGACAACAAGTTTGGTGGCTCACAGTGGCACATTGGTAGTACAGGGGTCAAGGACATCATACCAGATGACTGTTACTTATAGAAAACAAGCACACCATGTGAAGGCCAAGCAGGGGAACAGCAGTCATTAGGGTGTTCACAGCTCCCTGTAGCAGGCCAGCGAAATCCAGACTACTAATACTACTACATCTAGTAGTGACACCGTTGCATAGTCCCAATCAGGGGCATACATATCTATGTCAATGGGGGCTGTGCAGACTAGGACAGACTTATGAGGGACATGGCAACATTCCTGTTACAGTGGGCTGCCATCACTTGGATATATTTATAGGTCTACCAATAAATAGCCCACGCACCCTGTAGCTGCAGATGTACATAGCAGGCAAGCTAGTATGAAACCCTAGTGTTACCATGCCTACTTTACTGTTGTAAAATGTACTCATAGGCTACTACTGACATGGATGTGACACTCATGCAATATACTTGCCACAGTACTTTGGACAACTGTGGATATTCTGGTGTGTCTGTCTTGTTCAACTGATGTTTCTGTGCTGTCTTTAAGCTCCTAAGTCTGTTTCTGCTGTTTTCTTATTGCACATTTTGGCATTAAATATGATTGTTGTCTGTAAAAAATGTTAATATATAGCAACTTACTCCATACATATGTTAATGATGTTAGTTCCCACTGGCATCTATGAACCACTAAGTTTCACAGAAGCACACAAATGACATAAGGTGTTGACATGTTTTGGCTGTTGATTATCAACATGCCATACACACCTGCTCATGCAGGCAGACTGTGCATGTATGCACATCATGCTACATTACAGCACTAAGGTGCACTAGTAGCAGTCCAAAATCCCTTGTAGGGCATGATTCTCAGACTGTAATTTTGTATTGCTATAGATTAATAGCAATAGCTGCCAGTGATAGTGTCTCACAGACAACAGCTGGTATGTTAAGTGGGGCTGATTGACTTGTAGAATCATATATGGGTCCATTCTATAGGCTGGATGTCTGGTATGACTTGATATACCAGCTGTCTAAGGAGACTAGCATCCATCATACTTGTGAGCAGTGCAGGCACAGATATGGTTTCCTGTGATGTTGCACTCTGATGATCCCAGGTGAGGGAGTGTGAGGTGAGGAAAGAACACTCTAAATGATATAGTGCTTGCTATTTCTGCTGTGTGCCATAGTGTTGTTGGTAACCTTCTTTTCTGTCTTTCACAGTTCTGGACTAAGATGAGTTGTATCCTCTGACAGATCCTAGGATATACCAGATGGCTGTTGTGGGTGACTGCTAGCATGTTGTGTGTGCTATTGTTGACAGCTGTATTGTTGTGATGCTGTTATTTTATCAGGTAGGGAGCATGGCAGTGCCCTAGGGAGTTGTTTTCACCATTTCATGTTCCTGCTTCATTACATACCTGTGATACTGTATCTGGTTTTGCTTCATTGCACCTACATGTGGCCATGTAGATTGCTGTCCTGTATGTGAGCACCTTGTCTTACTTCTGCTTAATTACACATACACATGGTAGAGCAGTGTCCGTCAGGGGCTGTAGCCATTATTCCAGGTTTCTGCCTGTTTGCAAATATATGTGGAGCAGTAGCTTTGCTCTTTAATGTGCATGTCAATCACAGCTGTATGTGATATGTGATGGGCTGCATATCCCTTTTGTCTTTCGTCATGGGCAGAGTGAGAGGAGAATGCTAATAGCTACTGCAGAAGGCAGCTGAGGCTAATGGCACAGCTGAGTTATTGGCCATCCTATTTCCACGCCTGCACTATGTATGCTGTACCAGATATAGCTACTCCTCACTAATGGCATACTTTCCTTTATGTCTCCTTTCTGCAGGTCAGAATGGCCCATCCAAGCTGCAGGCATGATAGATGCCTTCTGCTACCACTCTGGCCAAGGCTGCAGCTGAAGTGGGAGAGCAGTTTGGGAGTACCTCACTAGAGTGGGTTCCATCCCATCCCAAGTAATTAGCCTACCCCAGTCACCTGCCCCAGGTCAACCAGAACTGTAGCTTGTAGTGGAGTAGGTGGTTGACCAGGCAGTGGCATACTGGATCACCAAATACCCAGCTCATCTGCAGCAGGTATCAGATGCACCATATTGGCTGTATGATTACATCAGGCCTCCAGAGTCATCATGATCCATGAACCTCATTCACGTGGTTCGCAAGGTCTGTCATTAGCAGCCAACAAACTGCCCATACCCCAGGACATTTTTCCACACTCATTTGTCTATGTGCATCCCATGTCTCTACCTTGTGCATGTGTATTTATTCCCTGTTAATCTCTATTCTAAGTTTGTTTGTCCCCACTGCCTACACTCCCCTCCTTTCTTCCCTCTTCATACCTTTCACTCCACCCTCTTCCTTTCTCATTCTTCATATACATAAAACATGGTACCTACCCCTAGAAAAAATATGAGCACTACCTTAGCCACCTCTGTTTCACTTTACTGTGCTCCTGCCATATGTTCCTCTGCTTGATATACTCCTTGTCTTATTTTCTTGTATTCTACTTTCCACCCCTTTCATTCAGACAATAAATGTCCAGCTTGATTATCATTGACTGGTCTTTTGCATCTAATGTGTGTGTATGTGTATTTATAGATATATATATAGATATATAAATATTACACATGCGCACGCGCTCGCACATTTTTTTTTTCTTTTCCTGTCTTTTTTTAAGTATGCAGTGGCAGCCTGCTACTGCTGGCAGCTTGATATGCTGACTGCTATAGCTCTTGTACACATCCTCATGAGTTTTATTCAATGAAGCGCAACGCTACTCCCTTACCCTTCTTCATATGTTCTCAACTACATTGATCTGCTTAAGAAAATGGACAGAACTCACAGAAGATGCCCTTATGGAAAACAGATATTCTCGAACAGGGTATTAATGTACAAGGATAGCCTGGTATGAAGTTTGTGGCTTCAGTGCAGCATATTAAGCTGCCTTGAAATACAGATTAATAAAAAAAAAAAATAAAAACAAATAGCCACCATCTTGTTTAGAGTTACTAAATGTGGTAGATCAGCTAGTGTAAAATAAATAAATAAAAAAAGAAAGAAAAATAAAATAAATGACTCAAGTAACAAAAAACTGTAGCAGCAATTACAAGCACTTGCTGTTTTACTTTCTACTGACTATCCATAGCATAACATGCCACTTTTAGTGAGCATGGGAACAATATAGAAAAAGTAATGCAGTTATGTTTGTGCGTGTGTGTGTGTGTGTGTGTGTGTGTGTGTGTGTACGAGAGAGAGAGAGAGAGTACACATACACCTCAATTTCTTTACTCAAGAAACCTGAACAAACCCAACAGTAATGGGAGTACAATAATTCAAAATTAAGGACAATTCTTAAATATTACCCTATTTAACTTAAAACAATGGTAGACCAACAGGTTTTGCATCAACACACTTTTTCTGAAAAAAAATAAGTATGGAACTATGGTGTCTGGCTTTATTGACTGACTGTAATCCTCAGAGATTTACAAGAAAAATGATTGAATAGAACAAAAATAAGTTGCAAAGTCAGAGGTATTCTGCAACATCAGACTCAGCTGAGAGATGTGTGTATATGTATGTGTGTGTGCGTGCTCGCAAGTGTGTATGGTTCCTGCTATCACATGCATCTGAGTTTCTGTATATGTGTGAGAGACTGTCTGTGCCTCTGCATGTGTGTGTGTGTGTGTGTGTGTGTGTGTGTGTGTGTGTGTGTGTGTGTGTGTGTGTGTGTGTGTGTGTGTGTGTGTGTTTGTATGTGTGTGTATATGTGTTGTGCACATAGGCATTATTAAATACTTACATAATGTATTTTTTATGTTAAATATGTCCTGCAGTAATAATTACATTGCCTGAAGTGCAGGGCCTATTTATTAGCATCATTAATATAAAAATAGGTGCATACTACTAATAATAAAACAAATACAAACCAATTTAACAGATACCCTATTTTCCAAGTGCAATAATGTCCTCCAGTTTGGGTGCTAAATGGAAATAATGGACATTTCAGTGGTGTGGGGACCCTCTGCCTGTGGTGCCAACCTCAAAACACTCCTGGGCAGCCTCTCATTTACTTGTAATGCCTACCATATCAGGCATTATTGCTTGCCTATGCCATTTTTTTCAGCCTCATCTAACAGCATTCTGCCTACTCATACAACAAGTCCCTGCTCAGTTATCCATATCCGTTTTGCACCACAGTGTATTGTCTCTGTGTGGTGCAAGCTATGTGTCACCTTGAAGTACATTCCTATAAATCATTGCCAATCTATTGTTACATTTTCACATGAAATTTATACATTTATTCCCTTTGTTATGTAGTCATATTGTTATACTATCGTTTTACTGCCATACTATTGTTTTATGCTTTCAGGCTGTGGATGAAATAGGTCTATCTGGATCAATACAATACTTCTGTAAACAAAGAAACATAAGTAAATAAATATATAAAACAATATGTGACGCACTACCCACTAGAAGGAACATATAAAGAAGTGTAATTCAATAAAGACTTCTTTGTAAAATAGGAAAGATGATATACACCATGTTCTAATCACATGCAGATAATGCTGTCATGCCTATGAAATGTGATTCAGAATTGTTAACACATGCCACTATCAAAATAAGGTGAAGATAACATTTGATGGTGCATACCAAACAATGCCTGTGTACTGACAGACAGAGAGAGAGATGTTAACTGTAGTCAGTAGTCTGCTAAATCAACAGCAGATGATGTACTGCATGCCATAAATGAACAAGACACAAATGTCAGGCTATGTACCAACCCAGACAAAGTCAGCATCTAACTTACCATAAAATCGTAAACAAAGAGATCACATACAGGTACTACTTTGGCTACAGTATGTTGCCCAGTGTGATGCCCCACCACTCAACCACTAATCAAGGAGTCTCAATCCTCACCACTGGCAACAGTGGGGGATGTTCACTGAGAGGATGACAAGTACATGCACACTTTTCAGATGCAGCTCTCTGAGTCAAGTGCAGTTTCTCTTAAAAGTACACAGAGACCACAGTCAGTCTGGGGCTGGTTCCTCTACCTTTCTCCAGATCCCCAATAAGACTCCCCAATGGCACAGTTATGGAGTTGACATCTCAGTTGAGTGATCAGGCTAGGACCCCCAGCACCCTCTCTGTCCAACCACTGCTCCCTGTCCCTGTCCAAGTAGCTGACACACACTATTTGAGGTTTGATTTACACACACACACACACACACACACACACACACACACACACACACACACACACACACACACCTGGGAAAGGCTGGCACAGGTTTACTAGCTATGCCCCACTCCTTCCCAGACTTTAAAGTAATCACTGGCAACAGTCACTCCTTATCAGCTATTTTAAGGCCCTTAACAAAGGGTGTGTCCTATCTTACTTTGTAATATTAATATTAACACAAGTGGTAGTTGGACCAAGAGCAAGGCTATTAGTAGTGGCCCACACAGTGTCACCAAATAAATATGCAAGAACTCTCAAAATTTAAATATCTCTGCACGGATCAGCCACAATGAAAGGTTTCAATATATTTAATAATAAATAAAAAAGAACAAATCAATACTAAATAAATGTTCACAGTGACATCAGAGTTCAAAACCAAAGGAAATATTTAAAACAACATTGCATGACAGTCTCAAATAAATAAAGAAAAATATCTAAATTAAGCTTCACTATATTCCTGACTAAATCTAAGAGAATTACTATAACCTAAGAACTTAAGGCAGATGTGGTAAACGGATCTTCTAGTTGTTGTCAGGTCCAAGACAGAATGCAGAATTATCTGTCTCACTACAAGACCTCTCAAATTAATATCTAAAACATTACTGCTGGAATAGCTTGCAGAATGAAATAATCTATTGTCATCTGACTTCTAGTCCCCAAGCCAAAACAACCATTGATGGCAGCTGGTAGCATTTAGCATCTACCTGTAAAAATATACAGACAAGGGCTTATCCTCAGATATCTGGCAAATGCTGGAAGTCATAAAACTATTGCATTCCTTCATGCATTCAAGACTAGTAATTAATTCACCTAAAGACAATACAGAAAGTTTCCAGGTGCAGACATTGTGTCTCTTACTGCATTGAAAACTGAAAGATACCATCTTTTATGGCCTAGCCATAAAGCAATTTAATTTCAGTTATTTTTCTGAAGTTAACCTCCTGTATTCCACTTTCCACTGTTAAAATATATACATTTAAACAGTTACAATAGTGCGTGCACATTTCTGTTCTCTTCCAGTAAGGCACACTGTGGCTACATTTCAAACAACACTCTGCAAATACCCTTTCAACAGACATGTCTGTACAAGCAGTTTGATACACACACGTGACATACAGTTCTAATAGAATTGTAACACAAGTGTCTTATATAAATCATTTCGATATTCACCAGTGACATATAATTATTTACAAAATTCCAGCTAGCTGGGCTGGCAGTATCTCCTTTTGTCACACATTTCCCCCCATTTGAAGACTCAAGCTAGTTTTTCAAGTGACCCTTGAGACACATTGCTTGAAAGGAATGAGCCTATCTGGGAATACATTACCCCATTCCCTGTGTTGAGATTCCAGCTGCCTTTGCATTGCTGACTCCATTACAGTGCTGCACTGTCCTATCATATGCCTGCAACCCTAAGCTCCAGCAAAGAAACTTGGGATTTTGCTGGTTAGCACCCTGTAGCCATAAACCCCTCGCATACTCCTCCTGTCTTCTACTGCAAATTCTTAGCACCAGGGGCTCCCTGCCATGGTAAGGTTTCATCATGTTACCATGGTACAGTTTGTGCCCCTGCCTCCTGCCTAGCAGTTCTACAATGTGGTTAACATCACTGACCTTCCTTACCACTTTGAAGGATCCCTCCCAGGCTGCCTATAGCTTGTTGTGCCTGACAGGAATGAGAACCATAACCTGCTTCCCCACAGCATATGCTCTAGCTCGAGCATTCCTCTCATACCAGACCTTTTTTTCTACTGTTGTGCTTCTGCCAGGTTTTCCTGGGCCAAGCCCAAGAGTTCCCTGAGCCTTGTCTTCAGATTTAGGACATATGCCACAACAGACTGCTTGTGGGATTCACACTCACCCTCCCACTCATATTGAATCAAGTCTAGAAGTCCCCTCACCCTATGCCCATACAGCAACTCAAAGGGTGAAAAACCTATGGATTGCTGGGGTAACTCTCTGTAAGCAAAAAGATGGGGCAGATATCTGTCCCACTCTCTCTTAAACTGGTCTGCAAATGCCCATAGTATGGTCTTTAGTGTAGAGTGTAATCTCTCCACCAGACCATTAGTTTGGGAATGGTAGGGGGTCATCTTTACGTGCTTTACCCAAAGTGCTTCCGCAGACAAGCCAGCAGGTCTGACATGAAATTGGCACCTCTGTCAGACAGTATTTCTTTTAAGAAACCTACCATGCTGAAAATCTCTAACAAAGCATTTGCCACATTTTCTGCCTCGATGAAGGACAGAGCCACCACCTAGGGGTATCTGGTAGCATAATCTAGTACCACTTGGATATACTTCTTCCCTGTGGAACTTGGGGTATTCAGAGGCCCCAAAATATCCATAGATACCCTCTGAAATGGCTCTGCCTTTCCTACCTTTTGGCACTGCTCACAGGTCCTGCATTATCCTGTTACATCCCTGGAAATCCCAGGCCAATAAAAGTTCTGCATAATATGTCTTATATACTTTATGTCCATATGACCTGCAAAGGGAATGTCATTCACTATGGCTAGAACTGCCAGATGGTAGACTCTGGCACTACCAACTGCTGTATTACCTCATCCCTTAGCCCTCCCTCAGGGGTCCACTCTCTATACAGTAACCCTTTGTCCCAGTATACAGCTTCTTTTTGTCCTTCAGAATCAGGCACCTCCCTGGCTACCTCCCTCAAGCCTCGTACTGTAGGGTCTGACAGCTGATCCTGTCTCAGCTCTCTCTTTGTAACCCCTCCCAGCTCCCTTTCCACAGGAAGTCTGGTATCCTCTAACAGTGGTGCCTCACTGTCAGCCTGGGTACTACTACTCACCTCTGCCCTTGCAGTAACTTTGTCCAAGGGAACATCAGTACCCACCAGCAGCTGTGACTCACCTTCAGACTAATGCTATGGGGTAGCTCCCTCCATGAAGTAGCCACCTCAGTAGTCCTGGCTTCAAGTGTGCAGTCTGCCTTAGTCCCCCCAGGCTATCAGACCCACATGCTTTGTCTCCAATCTTGATTGTGTGTAACTGCATTCAAATATGGTACTGCATTATCAAAATCATTCCCTATCAGGACATCTGCAGGGATATCCTCAAATAACCTACTTGCTTGTTTCCTTTTCCAACTGCCCAGTCAAGGTGAACCCTAGTCAAAAGTATTTGGAATGGGGTCCCTCCTAAAGCTCTGACTGGAGTAGAATTCCCAAGCAAGTAGTGCTCCTCTTTAACCTTTGCAGGCTTCACAATGTTTAGGTCAGAGGCTGTGACTCTCTTAGCAATGGCCTGTTTCCCATCTAGTAAAATAGGATATATCCTCTTGTGGTAGTTTGGTACCCTTGTTGTCTCCAGACAGCTTACTGATGACATTCTGTCATTCCCACTTACTAGCTCCCCTACCTTTTGTTCCCACGTTCCCTCCATGGACATCTATATGCTACATGTCCCCACTGATTACATTTAAAACATTAAACCCTTGATCCTGGCTGTTTACCTGAACTAGTGGCTTCCCCTGTTACTGGCGGTCTCTGTTGCAGTGGTGTAGGCTGCCCACCATGGGTTCCCTTACACCTATGTGCATCACTGGGTATCCCTTTCTTGTGCAGTGATGTCCTGCTTACTAGGTATAGGTCTCCCTTTTTCCTCAACTCATCTGCGGTCTTACATTCCTTATCTGCCAACCAGATTCTCATGTCCTCAGACAAAGTGCTAAGGGTTTGTTCTCCTCACCAAAAGGTCTGCCAGCCCTTCAAACATGGTGACCTGACTCCCACTCACCCATCTATGAAAATAAGTGCTTAACTCAGGAATATATTGAAACACATTTTCATCTGCCTTGCTTCTATGCTCACGAAACTTTCTGCTATAAGCTTCAGGTGTTAACTTAAAACACTCTAATAAACATTTTTTAACAGTATTATAATTTAAGCAATCAGCATCAGACAATTTAGAAACAACAGTTACAGCTTTACCATGGAGTAAGGTGGTCAGGAACCATACCCAGAGCTGTTAGTCAACATTATACTGTTTACATACCCTTTCAAACATATGAATAAAGCTATCACAATTATCATCCTCTGTAAAATGTGGAAGAAATTTACTGGCCTTTATTGCTTCTGGGGCACAGTTATTCCCTTCTCCATTACCTCCATGACCCTGGGAAAAACTCAGCAGCTCCTTTTTATGTTGCCTCTGCCTCTCATTATCTTCAGCCTCCAAATGTCTGTCTGTTTTTTTTTCGGCTTCCAGACATCTCAGTCTCTCTGCTGCTTCTAATTCCATTTGTTTCTCCTGCCGGAGTCTCTTTGCTGATTCTGGTTCCAAACATCTGGCCTCCAGTTCAAGTCTCTTTAACTCCAGATGGATTTTTAAGTTCTCTGAGGCAAAGTTGAACTGTCCATATTCTGAGAGATATACATCCTCAAGACCAGTCTGGTTGTCTTTCTGGTTACTGGTCTGTGATGCAGCTATGGATGAGGCTCCAATCATTCTCCTTTAATCAGGTTGGCATGCGCCAGTGCTTTTTTTTTTTGCACATCTCAGCCAACTGGTTCTTTGTCAGCTTCCCATAATCCTCAGCTGACATCATTGCCTGCTTTCCCTAACTGATTAAGCTAGCAAAAAATTAAATAAATAAATAAAACTATTGTGATATGAAACTCTGAATGTCTACCGTGTGGCTGCTTGAGAGTACACCTTCTTTGGTGACCACTGTTTACAGGCTACAGGAGGTCAATATCCACACCACTGAACCCCAATATGTGATGTGGTGATTCCCACCACTGCCAACCAATAAGTAATGTGGATATCCCACCACTGCCCACCAATTTGTGACACCCCACCACTGGACCAGTAATCAAGGAGCCTCAATCCTCACCACTGGCAACAGTGGGGGCCATTCACTGAGAGAATGACAAGTGCACACACACTATTTCCAGATGCAGCTCTCTGCATCAAGTGCAACTTCTCTTAAGAGTACACAGAGACCACAGTCAGTCCAGGGATGGACCCTATACCTTTCTCCAGATCCCCAACAGACTCCACACTGGCTGAGCTATAGGGTTGAGATCTCAGCTGAGTGACCAAGCTAAGACCCCCAGAACCTTCTCTGTCCAACCAATGCTTTGTCTCCCTGCCCATGTAGCTCACACACACACACACACACACACACACACACACACACACACACACACACACACACACACACACACTTTGAGGTTTGATTTGCGCACACACACACACACACACACACACACACACACACACACACACACACGTGAGAAAGGCTGGAACAGGTTTACTAGCTATGCCTCCATCTGTCCAGACTATAAGGTAGTTATTACTGCCACCAGTCACTCCTTATTTGCTACTTTAAGGCACTTAACAAGGGGTATCCAATCTTACTGTGTAATATTAATATTAATACAAATGGTAGTTTGACCAAGAACAAGGCTATTAGGAGTGACCCACACAGTGTCACCAAATAAAGGGTCTATATTATAAGCTCAAAGAGTCTTTTCCTTGAACACATAAAGGTCGACATGTAAAGAGTGAAATCTGTAAACCGCGAATGACCACTTCTGCAAATTTTTTTCCTAGGGAAAAAATTTGCTTAGCCGTTAACATAAAAACAAACTTTAAAACCCTAATCAAGTGCCCCTCTAATTAAATATACCAACTCTGAGATCACTCTATATTGGAGAAAAAAGCAATTCCCAATAATGGCCAAGGGAATTTTTTCACAGGGAAAAAATTCATGGAAGTGGCTGTTCACGGTTTCCAGCTTTTGTTATTTACGTGTCAGCATTTAAGTGTTCGAAGAAAGGACTCTTCGAGCTTATAATATAGACCCCAAATAAATATGCAAGTATTCTCAAAACTTAATTATCTTTACACAGATCAGCCACAATAAAAGGTTTAAATATATCTAATAATAAATAATAAAAGAACAAGACAATACTAAATAAATATTCACAGTGACATCAGAGTTCAAAACCACAGGAAATATTTAAAACATCATTGCAAGACAGACTCAGAAATATAGAAAAATATATAAACTAGGTTTCACTATATTCCTGACTGAATCTAAGTGAATTACTATAGCTTAAGAACTTAGTAATAGAGCAAGGCAGATGTGGTGAGTTGATCTTCTAGTTGTTGTCAGGTCCAAGACAGAATGCAGAATGCTCTGTCTCATTAAGAAACTTCTCAAATTAATATCTAAAGTATTACTGCTGGGATAGCTTGCAGAATTACATTATTTCTTGTCATCTGACTTCTTGCCCCCAGGCCAAAGTAGCCATTGATGGCAACTGGTAGCATTTAGCATTTACCTGTAAAAATATACAGACAAGGGTTTCTCCTCAGATCTCTGGCAGATGCTGGAAGTCATAAAACTATTGCATTCCTTCATGTTTTCAAGACTAGTAATTACTTCACCCTAACGACAATACAGAAAGTGTCCTACTACAGACACTGTTTGTCTTACTGCATTGAAAACTGAAATACGCCATTTTTATGGCCTAGCCATAAAGTAATTTAATTTCAGTTCTGAAGTTAGCCTCCTGCATTCCAGTTTCCACTGTTAAAATATATACATTTAAACAGTTACAATAGTGTGTGTACATTTCTCTTATCTTCAAGTAGGGCACACTCTGGCTACATTTCAAACAGCAGTCTGCAAATACTGTTTCAACACACACATCTGTACAAGGAGTTTGATACACACATGACATACAATTCTAATTCATTTGTAACACAAGCATCCTATATAAATCATGTTGATATTCACCAATGGCATATAATTATTTACAAAATTCCAGCTAGCTGGGCTGGCAGTATCTCTTTTCATCATACCCAACATCTATGTTATCTGCAGGCCATTTACAGCTGTGCAATGTCTCTGTGGTTACCCTTAAATGTAATGTTATACTGTTAGAGACTAAAGTATGCATTGCATTAGGTGTTCTTGTAACTGGGACTGTCTGGAGAACAAGGTGTGATACTTTTGATGTGCCATACATCCTGAGACAGTTCCAAAAACAAACTGGATAAGCCCACTGAAGTAGATTTTCTTTTTAGGGAGGCCCAGGAGTAACAATGACGTTATCAGCTCATTGTCACATAATATGAAGTATATGGGTAAGCATATATGAATTTCCACAAGTGCAGCAGAGAAACGGCAAACTAAATAAACAGCTTATAATACTGCCCTCCTTCTGCAGTTGTAGGTCCTATCAGCTGTACACACAGTCTTAAAGACACCAACTGGCAGAGCTGGAGTATATGCAGCAATGGAGAAGGGTACTATTCCATAAAGTGACATGTTATCTGTAGTAATGTATGTGTGTACTCTACCCTGACAATGTAGATAATACCATTATCTGGCAGATGTGTGACATGCATCAGCTAGTCTACCAAGTCATATGAGTGACAGGTAGCGCTGTAGGCAATGTGACATATGTGTGACTCAGTATATGTGAGTGTGAAGTAGTGAACATCCATATACTGCACTATTTTCAGTATATGTGAAGTCAGCTATCCACTGCTTCTATGGCTCTTGACGCCAATATGCCATTAAGAAGTAACCATAGAGTATAAATTCAATGCCTCCTACAGTCAGACAACAGCCATCAAGACTCACGTGTTTAGGCAACTCTAATATAGTGTTTCTAATGCCCAAGTACCACTGATGCACCCTGCAGCATGCATCATACCAGGCCATCAGGATGGTCATACTGTCTGTCAATATGCTGCCCATAAATTGGCAGAACAGCTAGGACATCCACTTAGGTATTGTGCAGTCTCTGATTCCACCACCATTCTGTACAAAATGCTGCCCATAAATTGGCAGAACAGCTAGGACATCCTCTTAGGTATTGTGTGGTCGCCAATCCCACCACCAACATCAGGGAGTAACAGCAAAGTGGGTAGCCAGGAAGCTAAAGAAGAACTGCATCCACCATCTTCAGAAAACAGGGCATGTTACATCAGGTGACCTAGTGACATCTGGTAAGGAATTGCAAGTCAGGATATCACAGATGTGTCCAAGGGGAAATAGAGCCACAGCATGCACATATACTGAGTAATGTTGTGACATCCCTCCTCTGGGCCAGTAATTAAGGAGCCTCAATCCTCACCACTGACACCAGTGGGGGCCATTCACTAAGAACAAAAGTAAATACATACAGTACTTCCAGATGCAGCTCTCTGCACCAAGCACAGTTTCCCTTAAGAGCTCACATGGAACACAATCCTACCATCAGGCTGGGTTTCCGTCTCTCTCACTAGGTCCCATATAAGACTCCAAACTGACCACAGCTGTAGAATTGAGTCCTCAGTCGAGTGTTCCAAGCCAAGTCCTCCACCACCCAGTCTGTGAAACCAGTGTTCTGTGTCCCTGCTCCAAGTAGCTAATCCATACACTCTTTGAGATTTGATTTTCACACGCATTCTCACACACACACACACACACACACACACACACACACACACACACACACACACACTCACACACATGTACGGGAAAGGCTGGCATAGATTTACTAGCTATACCCTCTCTGCCCAGACTATAAAGTAGATACTGCCACCATAACACTCCAAAGCCAGCTGCTCCAAGGTTCTTACATGGGTACCCAATTATACTGAGTAAAATTAGTATGAATACAAATGGTAGTATTTGACCAATGCAGCAAAGCTTTCAGGAGCGGCCACAGTGTCATCAAATAAATATAAGAATGCTCAAAGATTAAAATATTCTCTAAAAGATCAGCCACAATGAAAAGTTTAACTATATTTAATAAGACATTATAAAAGAACATGAAAATACTAAATATCTATTTACAGTAAAGACCAGAGATTCAATCACAGGAAATATTAAAAATAAGACAGATGGATAGATTCACACAGATACAGAAAAGCAATATGTAACTAATCTCACTATATTTTCCTGACTGATCTAAAGAATTACTGTCCCCTAGTTCACTTACTTGAGCAGGGCAAGATGACATGGGTAAGTGGTTGTTCTTTGTCAGGTTTCAAAAGCAGACTGTTTTGAGACATCGGTCTCATCTAGTATTAAAACATCATTGTATTGCTGGGTTACAGAATGACATCACATACATCTGGTCTTCTGACTCCGGTTCCCACAGTACCCCCTTTACAAGAAAATGAACCAGAATATAGCTCATATGTGTCATAATACACACACATAGAGCTTTGTTAAGATGTGTTATAACATCTGGAAGCTATAAAAACTTTTCAAAAACTTCCACCCTTCCAGTGTATCAATTAGTTCACCCCTAAGGACAATACAGTAGGATTACTAGACCTGGTTTTCACAGATAGTTTGTCTCTGGCTGTAGTCAGAACTGTAAGATAAAATCTGAATGGCCTGATTGAAAGAAATAGTAAGAAAATTAATTTACTGGGCCTAGGCCATAAAGATGTTATCCTGAATGAAGCCAGAGACCCAATGTCGGTAAGTAGCATGGTTTGTTAGTCTCTGTACGAGTAGTGGACGTTTGCAGTTGTTTTATGACTTCCAGAAGTTGCACCAGATCTGAGCAAAGCTCTTGTGTGTGTATTATTGATATGTATGTGCTAAATCCTGGCAGCTTCTAGCAGTGGGGGTTGCATGGGAACTAGAAGTCAGATGACCAGAGGTATGTGATGTCATTCTGTACAGAAATAATGTTTTAGTATTAGGTGAGACAGAAGTCTCAGGGCAGTCTGTTCCTGTAACCTGACAAAGAGGGATCTCTCACCTACTTCATCTTGCCTTGCTCCAATAAGTGACCGGGGAATAGTATTCTTTAGTTCAGTCAGGAAAATATAGTGAGATTAGTTAAGTATTGTTTTTCTGTAACTGTGTGAACCTGTCCACCTGTGTTATTTTTAATATTTCCTGTGACTGAAACTCTGGTGTTTATTGTAAATAGATATTTAGTATTTTCAAGTTCTTTTATTATTTATTATTAAACATATTTAAACTTTTCATTGTGGCTGGTCCTTAGAGAATATTTTAATCTTTGAGAGTACTTATATCTATTGGTGACACTGTGGCCAGTCCTGAAAGTCTGGCTGTTTGATCAACATTAATCTTTGTATTAATATTAATTTCAGTCAGTATAATTGGGTAACCTTTAAAGAGCCTTGGAGTAGCTGGCTTTGGAGTGTCTGGTGGTGGTGTAACTACCTTATAGTCTGGGCAGAAGGAGGCATAGCTAGCAAATCTGTGCCAGCCTTTCCCAGGTGTGTGTGTGTGTGTGGGGGGTGCAAATCAAGTCTGAAAGAGTGCATGTGTCAGCTGCTTGGGGCAGGGACACAAAGCACTGGTTACACCAAGAGGTTGCTGGAGGACTTGGCTTGGGCACTCGTCTGAGGACTTATGTCAACAGCTGTGCTAGTGGTGAGCCTTATTGGGGTCCTGGAGGGAGAGAGATATAAAGAAATCCAGATTCCAGGCTGACTGTGTTCCCTGTGTTCTCTTAAAGGAAATTGTACTTGATGTAGAGAGGTATGCATCTGGAAATAATGAGTGTACCCATTTGTGTTCCAAGTAAACATTCTCTCCAGTGTCAGTGGTGAGGATTCAGGCTTCTTGACTACTGGCTCAGAGTGTGGATGTCACACCGACATACAGGTATATTTCATTTTTGCCTAGCAAGGCCCACTGTTAGTACATTTTTAACACAAGCAGCTTTACAAATAGATTTTCATTACTAGCACCTCTACAAATCAGTTTGGTATACAAATGACATATAATTCTTTACAAAACTCCAGCTAGCTTTGCTGGCATATGTTACACATCCACTGCCCTACTTCTCCTGGCATAGCTGGCAATACCTCACATCATCACAAATGTTACAATGTAATCTGAAGAGGCTGTGCAGACCATTGCCTGATCTCTGTACATTGTATGGTAGATGTTAACACAGTCGCAACCTTTTATAGTTTCCTGTGAAGCAGGCAACCTTATCTGCACATGTGCCAGGAGACACAAAAGGCAGATCACTAGGGCACACACATGTACACACACACACACACACACACACACACACACACACACACACACACACACACACACACACACACACACACACAGACATGTGCACACATGTATGAGCATGCACACACATACACACACACACACACACACACACACACACACACACACACACACACACACACACACTCACACACTCTCTCGCATATGCACCATTGATGAATGCAAAAAGAGCAGGTGATATCACACACACATGGCACTGTAGTTTATCCCCACAGTTGTGACAAGAGGTGCACCATCGCTGATGAGCTCCAGCCATGCCTTACCACCATACATATTTCTTCCATATCAGGTGGATTAGTCTTGGTCAAGGCAACATTCAGGGGATCAGGGGTGACGTGATATGGAGTCCCTGTGTGAGATACAATTATCTTCAACATCAGGCTGTCCCAAGGCTAGCATATATTAACACCATATTGGCAGCCTCACCCTTCTCTGTAGCAGTCATAGAATGTGCAGTATCAGGCTGTGACATACCACAGAGATTGCCACACATGTAACTCCACAGCTGTGTATTCCAGGCAGGCAGTGTCTTGTGTTCCACAGCACCAGTTATTCTGCCTGTACCATGAATGATCCATCCACTTCACTATCTCTCTCTCTTCTAGAGAATCTAGGCAGATGCGATATCAGTATTGCTCCCAACCAAAACCAAATATGTGTCTGGCCTTGGACCAGTACCATACAAACTCCAACGACCAGCAAAATATGATACTTGACACCAAAATAGAATCCAGATGATAATTTTATTATATAATCTTATATTTTCATATACCCAGACCAGTTTCGGCTACCCAGCCTTTTTCAATGGATTGAAAATTTTTTTTTAAAACATAGAATAGTCACAAGTATTTATATTGTTCCCTGACCAATAGAAACAATGGTATAGCCCAACCTAGTGGTTGGAGTATATTAGTACCATGATAAATAAGAACAAACAATTCAAGTATGCATGTAAAAATCATAACATAGAGATGCCCAACAAAATTAATGAGTCTCTAAGTATTTTCAAATAAAGAAAATGAGTGAAATCACCCTTAGTTTTGGAAGAAAAAGTACTAACATATCCTAATTTATCCAAACTGTGTATGTCACTTTCACAATTTAACATATTATGTATACAAACTAGTTCACTCTGTCAAGCTAACAAGTGCATCTAATATAACTAATATATATATATATATATATATGTATATATATATATATATATATATATATATATATATATATATATATATGTACATACCTGAAATTATATGCATATAATAAAATAAAATATCCAAGAAATGACACAGAAAAAAATGTTCATCCTACATGAACTCTATAGTAAGATGCACTTAAAGTTTGTAACATATTAGATTGAAATATTATAATATGTAAAATGTCAACATTGATATTCCAGTATCGTATTTTGCTGGTCGTTGGAGTTTGTATGACAATGGTTTGACCGTGCACGCCACCTTTGTGAGGCATCAGGTTTGGAACTTGGACCAGTACTAACATGTAACCATGTTGTGAAGTACACAGTTGCATTATGTTTTGCATGCATAAGACTATGTCTAGGATTTGAACCACATCATTGCGTATTTCACTAGCATTCTAAGACTCTTGTAAAGTGCCACTTCTGTAGTACCAGGGCCCACAAGATATTCACCCTGTGGCCCAGCTGCAGCACCATTGCCATATGTTAAGGCCACAGTATTCATGGAACACAAGTAACACAACCCCTCCCCGCACACACACACACACACACACACACACACACACACACACACACACACACACACACACACACACAGTGAGATGTGAATCATCCCACCCAGTTGTAATCC
This sequence comes from Protopterus annectens, assembly GCF_019279795.1. Classification (NCBI taxonomy): domain Eukaryota; kingdom Metazoa; phylum Chordata; order Ceratodontiformes; family Protopteridae; genus Protopterus; species Protopterus annectens. The sequence continues at coordinate 586,998,030 of NC_056725.1, forward strand.
ATTCTTCACATGCATTTGTACACCAAAGATTTTCAACACAATCATGTGCCTTCCGTGCCTGTTTCAGAAGTATACAGCATACTGGAGGTTGTTGAATTACAATGCACATATTATTATTATTGCACCCCTGATAGTAAACCTGAAAGGTGTACAGTGTGGCCATGGAAGCAGGTGGCAGGCCAGAAACCTACCCAACTGATCCCCTGAAACACATATACTGGAGGTTCTACTGTGGCAATGTTACCATCTGCTAAACCTATGGGGAAGAAGGTAATAACAAGGTGCCCATGGTACTAATGACATATCATGATGAAGACGTATGTGTGCATGCTCATACTTCTCCTGAATATCCTTCAGACCACAGTCTGTAGTCCATTCATCAAATCACAACTCTTCTTTTACCTTTCTGCTTTCCTGTACTGTGCCAGCCACTGCTACTTTGTACAGTGTGTGCCAGTATGCATTATCCAATGTGTGCACTCTTGTATGTGTCATAGACATACTTTGCTGAGTCTGAACCTTGTTACCTAGATCCCTTATGACTGTGTCCCATCCCCTCCTGTACACATCCATTTCTAACAAAAAGGGGGGGGGGTTCTACTTTCTTTGCAGCTGTACACTTTCTCATCACCATACCTTTTGTGCATTCCCACTCTTGCTTCACACATCCTGATTTTAACCTGTCCTGTAACTCCTTTCTGTCACTGGTGTTGGCAATATATGGTAATTGCCCTTTTAGTACCTATTCCACACTATTGTATATATGGTTCAGGTGGACTGTTCAGTGGTAATTTGTGATGAAGCATGCTTTTGTATCAACATTGCATACTTTAAGCACAAAACAACACATTTAGTCATACTGTGAACTCCTGACTTGAAGCAACTGACAAGTATCCTGTATTATGTTTGCTTGTTCTGTGTTGAGGAACACTGACCTAACATCCAGAAAGCTGTAAATTGTGTGTGATACCACTCTAGTTAACTATGTGGCATTTCTACTTATTGGGTCATTCTTATTGTATGCTATGTAATATTTCTGACACATTCCAGGTTTTCAAAGCAAACTTCCACGTTTTATAGTATTGAATCATATTGTTACATCAGCACTATGCACTGTAAGCAAAAGCAGCACATACTTATCACAGTATGAGTACTTGAGTAGAAATTGTTGACAAGGATTTTACATGTTGAGTGTCTGTTTTGTATTTTGAGAGGCCTGCACTGATACTGTCAGTCTTCGATGCTAAATGTAATTGTGTGCTAAATTTTGGTGACTTCAGGTGTACTATCACCTAGTGGTCACTTTGTAACATTTGTACCATGCTGGAAACTGTGTATCAGATAAATTAGACATGGGGCATATAGTAGCACCCACACGGCAAGTGGGTTACATTGGCCACTTTTATGACCTGTGTGCTTTCTTTTTTCTTTGGAAGTGTGGTGCAACATGACTGTATTGACATTGGTTCATAGACTGGTACTGGTCTACATTTTATGTCACTTGCATGACATTATCACATGTCTACACTTCAGGCTGGACTGCCTTGATGAAATAGAGGGTGTCTGATCCTGCTGCATTATGGAGTCAGCTGCTTTTCTTCTCAACCTGCTAAATGACCTGCACAGAAACTTCCAGTATGTTGAAATCCCATCCTGCCGTGGATGTCTGTGCTCCCTAGGCCTGTTTTGTTGATATCCACTTCAGCTTTCTTAAGTCATGCAGCATAAACCATTACATGCACATCTGCACTTGAACTAGCATCCTTTCCATGCAGACTATAGCGTAACAGTACACTGCAGTGTGAACTGAAATCAGATGCTGTACCTTGCTACACTGAGTCATGTAAATGTCAGGCTTGTTCTTGGAGTAAATATTCTTCTGCAGAGGCTGCCAGATTCCATAGTGCCTTGAAACATTGTGGTATATCAACAGGATAAGAACAGGGTAGCAGTAATGCAATGCTAGCATGATGTACAGCAGGGTTAACATGTATAAGTGATTTTCATTTAATAACTGAATAACCAAGTTCAGACTCAAGAGAGCTGGCACTAAAGTGACTGTTTATAGTGCAGCTGCGTAAACATTACCTCTGCTCTGAACCACCCACCCATTCACACAGTCTCTGCTAACACACTGCAGCCTTTATCTCATTTACACACACACTGTACTTCACAAAGAGCTCATTATCATTTCCCAAACAAATAGGTTCACAGCTAATCTCAGTGCAGTAGCCACTTGTTTATACTTCATTTTCAGCATGATGCAGGAATGGCGAACAGTATCTCCTAGGCTGAATCACATTTATACAGACTAGAGTAATCAAGTTGCTTCTTGACAATGCTGTTTCTGTAATGCAAGGCAACTGTCAAAGAGATCTAATTAGAAAAAAATATCTGCATGTATTTATATGTCTGAGTAGACAGTACATTCATCTTGTAGTGTAAATGCTGTGCTTATTAAAATTAGAAATAAATGCAGATATGGGAAATGTGCATAGTTTTCTCAGAAAAGGTAAAACAAAGTGCACACACACAGAGTTTTTGTGTAAAAAAACTGTAGACCATTGACTAGAACTAATCTGCACTTCTTAAGCTTCTAAAACTTTACCCTAGCTGACACTGTGACTAATCATGGATGCAGTATTTGAGCTGCTTGGTAAGTGAAGTCAAGTTCTGCTGTCCAAAGTTTTAGGTTACCCAACAAAAATTATTTCTGGCAATGCCTTTCTCAACAGTTTCACATCTGGTTTGATGATGCAGGGGTAACATATCAACACATAATGCTATCAGCCAATTTCCAGATGATCAGTATATTTGGTTCACTATGGAGAGACAAGAGGTTAAGAAGTAAGTGATTGGGGGTTGGGGTCTCTTTTTCTAGTGGGCAGGAAGGAAGGATAAATCCTCATACTGCTGTTAATATCATCTCTGTGGCCACAGCTTCTGTATAGGTGCATGACCAGTACAGAATGCACCACACATGATTCTGTGCCAGCTCACTTGACTATAGGAGTATGTCCACATTTACAGGAACTGAAGCACCTCAAGATGTTTCCCCAGGAAGAGACCTACTTCTGGCTGCTTGTGAGCACAAATGTCAAACTCTGAAGACAGACAAGACTGATCATGTGTTTTTTTAGGAAGGTGTGTGTTGTGACATGGTTGTAAATGATAATGCAGTTGGCAGCCACAATAACTCAGCACAAGAGGACCATTGCAATGTCTCAGATGTGATTCTGCATGCCCACATAAAGGCTCATACCACTGTGTGAAATAGGATGGCCACTGGTGCTGGTCCCAAATCATACCCCCCCCCCTTCAGTGACATAGAGGAATTACTGGTTGCCCTTCCCAAGAAAAGTGAAAGGACCATCACACCTGAGGAAGGCCTGGATGTGAGAGCTGGACTAGATGCACCATCCTGTGTCTCCTGTACCAGGTTGGTATTACCTTATGTTAGTAACACATTGTTGTGGTATTCCTTTTCCATGAGCTTCAGGTTGCTTAACACCACCATATCTTCTCTATAGGCACACCTGGGATACAGTCATGAAGGCATACAATATATGTTTACATTCTGTGCATACATATCTGTACTGTTGTTACAGCACTGGGAAGTGGGATTGTCATGCATTAGCAGTGCTGCATGTGGCTGCTTATCTGTCTGTTGTTATGGGTACTACTGTCATGAAGTCCACCACTCTGGGACAGGGTATGCCTGATGTCATTGCTGCACTGGGCACTGATGATGATAACAGCCTAATACTAGCATGAGACTACAATGTCACTGTCAGTAATAGTAACAGTGGAGGGCAAAATACCACCAACATCAAGAAATATCTATGTTACCTGTGGGACCCACCACCACCTTTTCACAGCCTGTGGAAGGACAGGTCATACCTGGCAGGAAACAATATGACCCTTTGAGATGAAACAGCAGTGGGCAGAGTAGGCAGTGATACCACCACAGAGGGTGGGGAGGGAGAGGTAAGGAGAGGTGAAACATTATCCAATAATCCCGTGGCTCCCGCTCATTACTCAGACAGGGTGTCACAATGGGACTTACACAGCAGATTTGTAGGGCTGTTATCCAAGCACAAAATGATGCCACCACCACCATAATAGAGATGAGAGGTGTACTCCTGGTATAATTTCTCCAAGTTTCTAATATCTTGACAGGAATGGACCCCATTGCTAAGTCAAAGTATGATTGCAGTTCATGAAATTAGTACTGTTTCAGTATTTTATGTTAGCCAGAAGTGTACTTTGCAGCACCCCCAATATGCCCACAACTGACTCCTTCTGCAATTCATACAGAGTTACAGGTTTGGGTAGCATATCTTAATATGGCTGTAAATTCTTCTTATGAGACCCATTGCTCCTACCATTATTGGAATTGTTTGCTTATCCTTCTTCCACATTGCCCTCTTTTCTGCCTGCAAATCCTGGTATTTTATGACTTTGTGTTTCTGTGTATATAATACATTAATATCAGCGGGTGCAGCAATTTCATTGATCAATGCTACTTTTGTCTGCTGTTCATGGACTACTATATCTGATTTTCTTGCATCTATTTTTGAACTATTGGTAATGGATGATCCTATGTGATATAAACTTAATCATTCTCAATAATGCTTTGTGGTTCATGTTTCCAATGCCTCTCAGCTACAATGATGGCACAATCCCCAGTGCAACAATCTTGCCACATTATTATGCCTTTCAGTATACAGGCCCTTTGCCATTAGTGTATCACTCCCAGCAACAAGATGCGCAACTGTTTCTAGTTCTGTTTTACAGAACCTGCATTTATCTGTTTCTCCCACATGTTCAATGGACTTTTTAAACCAACATGTATGTAGTCCACTATCCTGGACCAGTAATATTAACCTTTCATCTTTTGCATTGAATTCACTTCTTCTTAATCATTACTGCATCAGATACTGATTGACGTGAGGTTGTTTGAGGAATTTTCTGTACTTGCAACTATATTTATGTCTTTTTCACATTTCTTGCCTTCTTCTCTGATCCTTCATATTTTCTTTCTTTTTTTTTTTGTTTTTTGGCACATTCAGTTGCTGCCTGATTTTTGTCTACTTCTGGTTTGGTCTCCATTCCTATCTGACACTGATATGCTTCTGCTAATCTAAGCAGGGAAGTTGTCTGACATCTGTTCTCTTCATTTTCATGTACTTTTGCTGCGTTTGCATCTCATGAGGTCAGCAGATATGTATGCAGTCCTATGACTGACAATCTATACATGTAATCAATTTTGAGAAGGCCCATCCCTCCTTTAGAGCAAGGAATATAAAATATTGGTATATACTGACTTTTCTATATCATTTGTTTTCCTGTCCAGCTCATGCAATACCTTTTGGGGCCAGTCAGCCACACCAAAACTGTAAGTTAGAACAAGAAGATCAAATTGGTTTATAGCCTGGACTTTGCTCCTAGATGTCAGGGCTGTTTTCAGTATTAATTTTAGTCTTATAAAATATTCCTTACTGAGTTTTGTTTGCATTTGTTCATGTTTTATTGTAGATCCTTAATCAATTCCCAAATATTTATACACTCCCTCCTGTTCAAGTTCCATTATATCACATTCCTGTCCCAGACTGATATTTTCTTGGTGCTGCAGCTTTCTTGCTTTAAATGTTACTTTTTGCACATTTGTCAAGACCAAATGACATTCTTACATCATCTAAGAAAGTTTCGACCACTTCCAGCTGTGCTTTCTGTGCCTAATCTAATAAACTTTAAATTATCCACAAAAAAGGAGATGAGACGTCTTCACACTTTGTTGTTTTCTGGGAGCCAAATTGTCATCATAACCTGATCTGTTAAGTAGACACCTTAATGGGTTAAGGACAAGACAAAAGAGCAACAGTGAAAAGACTTAACCTGGAACATCCCCCTTTGAATTTTTATGCCTGGGATAATAATTTGTCCTTTATCATGGCTTAGCTGCAAAGTGGTTTGACACCGTGTTATGGTCACTTTAATGTAATTGATCAGTGTAGGGTGTATGTTTTACATCTTTAAGCAGTTCTTTATCCGTGAATCTGGGATGCTGTCAAATGTTTTTTTTTTTTTTTTGTAATTTATACATGCCATACTTAGATTCTTCCTCTTTTTACAATTGTTCATTATGGCTTTGACAACAAATGATCCTTTGTCCACTATGACTTTCTTTTGTCACCTTTTTCTTATATTGCCTTGATTGTGTTTTCTTCTAAATAACTATAAACTCTGTCAGTGTCAATTCTAGTATAAGTTTATACATCCTCGGAAGGCTAGTTATTGGTCTATGGTTTTTAGGATAGCTTGCAGGTTCACTCTTAAGGATGAGTATCATTTTTATTTTTGTTAACTAGGTTGAGTATGTTCAGAGTGGATCCATATGAGTTCGTCGACAGTTCATAAGAACGACACTCACTTCTTCGACACATCATCATTGACCGTTCATATTATCGACATGTCAGGTATGCGATCTTCCCCCTTGCAGGACCCATGTTAGCACTTGTTTCTGTGTTAAGGTAAATTGTACAGAGTCACGTAACACCCTAATCGTGTCAACACAGAAACAAGTGCTAACATGGGTCCTGCAAGGGGGAAGATCGCCCTTATGTCGATAATATGAACGGTCGATGATGTCGTGTCGAAGAAGTGAGTGTCGTTCTTATGAACTGTCGACGAACTCATATGGATCCGTTCAGAGTACACATATAAGTAGTTCCTACTCAGGATTAAATATTTATGTAAAGAAGTTAATACTTTTAGCCAGACATTAGGTATTGCATCTGGGCCTGAGGTTTTCCACTTAGGAGCTTTTCATAATTTTGTTTTAGTTTCTCTGGCCATTACTTCATCCCATTTCATATCCTGTGCATTTGAACTTATTACTATTTCTTTAATTCTTCTCTCCATTCAGCATCTTTGTTATGTTCCACAAGGTCTTCATAGATATTTCTCCAAAATGTCTTCTTTTTTGGTGGTGTTTCTACTCCTTTTGCTTTGTTTCCCAATTCTCTATAAAACGTTTTGGTTCATCAATGAATTTCTAGTTTTGTACTTTTCCTTTATATTTATCTGCATATCTTCTAATTTTTTCTGCCTCTGCTAATATCTTTAATTTATTATTTGCAATGGGGTATGATAGATCCTGGACTGTTCTTCTAATACTGCACACTGCTTTTATGACATCTATCTTTCTAAGTATTTTTGTTGATCTGGTCCTTCTTCTATAATATTCTAATAGTAACACTTCTTGTCTTAATTGCTTTATAGCTTTTTTATCAACAAGAAGCATCTTTATTAAATTATCACATATGACATAGGCAATCATACATTTATATAAATGAAAACAAACCATACTGACATAATTTTAGTCGCAAACATTATACATCACAAACCATGTTGGCATAATTGTAGTTGCAAGCATTATACATCAGTTACAATCTGTCCAGTCATTGTCAGTCAGACATTACATAGCTCATTCAAATCCTGCCTTCTTTTAAACCTCGTTCCTCCTCTGCATGTATTGTTCTCACAATTCCCATATTTGCCTAAGTAATTTGCTCCTACCCTTTTGTAAAGATTTCAGTTCCAGTTGTTTTATCTCTGTTACTATATTCACTATTTCTAGTACAGTCGGGTTAGACTTTGATTTCCATTTTCTAATAATTGCTTTTTTGGCAGCCAACATGATTAGACTCAGCAAGGCTTTACTATGCCTAGGCAATTTTGATTCTGTATCATAGCTCAAAAAATCATTCCCTTAGTTACTCCAGTTTGCTCACAGAGCAGTCTGCAGGGAATCTTTAAAATCTACCAACTTATTATACTCCCAGAAAATATGTTCCCAATCACATCTTTCTTCACCATCACACCTACAACATTTGCTGTCTAGCTGAGGAAACATTCTTTGGATTCTACTTAAGGTATACAAATATCTGTATAAACACTTCCAAGCAAAGATCCTAAACTTCTAGACTTTGTTGCATATTTGGGAGGCATACTTCTATCCCCCATTGTTTCTCTGTGGATTGCTTATCCAGTCTCTCTTCTCAATCCTTTCTAACCTCATCTGATTGATTCTTGTGGTTATAATGTAATATTTTGTATGCTGTACTGTTCGATACTTCCATGATCGTATTTGATTTTTTTCTCCCTTTCCCTTATTGCTCTGTATTTTTCTGGTAAGACTTTACCTATTATTAATTAGCTGCGTAGTAATACATTCTATCCTGTTAAATCACATGAATTTCTGTTAATTGTCTTGATTATTTTGTTCATTTGTTTTATCAGATTTCTAACATCTTACATCTTATAGACTTTCTGTCATTGACCTTAATATGTCTATCCATCTCTATTAAATCAAGCAACTCATCCCTTAGATCTTTTTATTCTGAACTGAGGGCACATTCTTTATTCTCACTTTCCTCCAGGAGTTCTGCAGAAAGTTCCACATTTTCTTGTGACATATTCTCTTTATCTTCATCCTGTGTCATCCATTGTGCTTTCATATGGGAACTCACTAGCCTCTCACTCTACAACGTTCACTATGTCAGTGTTTCAACAGGTTCCTGCTCCATCCCTTGCTGTACAACTCCAATTGAACTTTGGTACTGGTTTCCTACTGAAGGCTCCAAAGTTTATTCATATGGCAGCTGAGCAGATGTTTCCCATTCCACCAGTTTCTCCATAATCTGGGGAATCATTTTATATCATGCTTGATGTTACCATAGTTGGATTAACTAAATCCATCACTTCATTTGTATTCCATAACTTAAGCTTCTATTCAATCTTCAATTCTACATTCCTCCTTTGTGATCTTAATTTTTGTATTGTGACATTTTCCATATCTGGGTGTCTTTGCCAGTATTTCTCTTCAAATATCTTTGGAGCTGCTTTTTTGTATTGATTAGCTTGGTTTTCTCCTTTGCATAAATATTGTGCCATATCAGATCTGTCTTTCTTTCCCATGTCCATGTTTCTTTTTTATACCCTTCAAAAATCTTTAGATTTTGTTCTTTATATTTTTGCACTTACTCAGTCACTTCTTTTCCAACCTGCCCAAGGTTTCTTGGTCTATACAATGTTATTCATGAATCTGTTGTATTAATTAGCACAATTTTGCATTTGAAGTTTTGTTCATTTTTTTCTTGTGCAAGTATTTTTCTTTCCTCTAATCTCTGTCTTAATCTTTTTGTATATCTTCTATCCAGAAATTCTGGGCTTCTAGCATAATAGTAACAATACATAATTTCTTTCTTATCCTCAATAGTCCACTCTATCATCTTTATGGCTCTTTTTTGGCCTGTCAGTTTTTTGTGTTTTTTGTGGACTACTACTTCCTTCTGCAACAGGGGGACCATACTCCCTCTGAGCCTGGCCTAACCCCACTGTAGGAATGTTTCCGTGTCTTGAGGATTCTACACTTTCATTTTTTCCAGTCCTGGCACCAGTGCACCTATCAGGATTGGGCACTTTTTATCCTGAGTCTTGTGCATCCAGTTTTCTTTTTAACCTACTTATGTGCATGATATATGCTATATACAATACAGTCTATGTATCAGTATTATCTTGGTAAGATTTGTAAAAACAGGGTCTACCTCATGAAGATACTCACCAAGACTTCAGGATGAATTCAGTTCCTGCAATACTCCTATCCTTTGATTGCTGATTTTATCATCTCTCCATAGGTGTACTGTGTGCTCTGTGTGATGATGTATGTAATAGCATGAAATACTTGGCTCAACTGTTTGGTGCATTGGACAGGTACCTGGATGACTCCACTGCCTCCATTGGCACTCTGCCTCTATATGTCAGAACCAACAATGTTCCTATGGCTGCTGCTTATCTTCCTCCATTGTGAGTGCACCCCCCAGGACAGGTAAGCCAAGATCAAATACTTCTGCCTCCTTCCCACCACCCAGCTGTTGTGAGACTGGTGCAGCACAGCATGGCTGCCTGCACAGATATAGCTTATGTGGAGATCATGCACATGTCATAATCAGACAGTTGCAGTCTGTTAGTTCACCTTTACTCTTGCTAGTAGGTATTCATGCCCATGACATTTTATAGAGGTGAAGTAGTCATGCTTGGGCCATTTACAGTCTGCCTTCTTCTTACCTGAGGTCTCACACCACCTGTCCCAGCCTCTTATGCACATTACAAATGCATCTGCAGGAGATGTGTCTCCTGTATCCCATACTGAGCAAGTTCTGACTACATCTAAACACTTACCCCCCCACAGGAAGCATCAACCCCCTCTGTATGCAGTAAACAGTTTCCCCATTCACCCTGCCATGTCACTCATTCCCTTCCACTACCAAATCCACCCTTCCACCAATGTGCCCACTCTTGATACCTGTCACTGTGCCCCTCTCCTCCACCTATCCATATGATAACAAGTGTGCACTCCCCTTACTGCTGTGTTACATGGTTATGTCTGATGCAGAACGTGACCAGTCAATGCACTGGTACAGTACTGCACATACCAGTTTTAACCTTTGTTGGGTCTAATCTGGCTGATAGTTGTGGACCAGAATCACCTCTTTACCAGTGCCACAGCATATAGTGTTCACCTTTATCTCTCATGATCTTCTCATGAGTTGCATATCAGTGTCATGAGCCATGGCTCCAGAGTATATCTGCAATCATGAATAACCAATAATATTTCCCCGTGTGATGTCACCTCCATGTAAATCAGTGGTTTAGGTCTGATGTGTGTTACTGAGTCTGTTAGCTGCTTAGACGGCACACAGATACATTATATATAATACCCCGTGCATTACACAGCACCTAGTATTTAATGGAGTGGAAACCCTTCTGACTGATATACCTATGTTCATGTGGACCAGACAGAGCTTTGATGGTGATGTAGCTGCAGTCATGGTCCAAAGAACTCTGGGAAAATGGGCTATTTCATAGAGCACTTACATAGTGATTATTCCTCTCCTCTGCAGTCCGTGGGAACCACATATACTCCTGCATGTACCGCAGAATAACATCAGGGAACTGGTTTAATATTCATTAGATAGATGCTTAAGATGCATCCACCATATCCCCTGATGGCTGTAGAAATTCCCTGAAGCAAGTATAGTTAGTACTACAATATCTTTGTGTCCAAAGGGATCAGTATTCCAAACATTCCACAGGTTCCATGTGAGAACAGCACATGTTGACAGACTCCCATATGTCTTTGCCCACACAATTTCATTTGATTATGTCTCCATCATGAACATGATGTTGTGTTAGGCATAGCTGGATCTGACTGGACATAGCTTGGAGCTTATACACACCACCGTGAGACTGGGGAATGTCATTGGTTTCACAGAAAGGGAAGAAGGGAAGTGGATCATCAGGCTGCGAGCTGACTTGGGACATGGTCCCAATGATAGGGTCAGCCTGAAACCTTTCCTTGTTGATCGCCCGTTACCACACTAAAGAGTTTTTTATTTATTTTTCTTACAATTATATTTGTATTCATTTATTTCACCATTTTACATTATAATAAGTATAAAGATACATCAGTGCATCTTTAGGTGTTTTTATTAGTGTTTTATTAGTATTATTAGTGTTTTTATAGGGCTTTTATAGTAGCATTTTGTGAGTTTTTTGAATATATTAAAGTATAAAAATTCTTCGAATATACTGAAGCATTCAAACATTCTAATGTTTTAACATTTTCAATTTGTTTAATTGTTTCCATGGTGATAGATTGAATTATTGCACCTGATGTATCATTGGTCTAATGGATGACCTGTAATGGTTTTAAACTGGTTGTTTGTTCTGCTTTTTGAAGTCTGATGAAGCATCTTGTATAGATGTGAAAGCGCTTACTCATTTGATTAAAGCAGTGTTTTTCTAAAGAAACTGGTTGGCTTCGTTTGTTGTGGAGTACCTGCAGCTTTTTTCTACTTGACTGGACATAGAGGTTAACAGCATGCACTAACATGAACACTGGTTGCCAGAACATTTTCTAACAAGTACTGTTAAGCTAATGTGGATGCCTCTCCTAGCACATTAGAACAGCCAGTCTCTGTATGTGTTCACTAAGAAATGACTATAAAAACTTGCTGGAAACCATAGTTTATTACTTGGTTTTTTATATGTTTCTGAATGGCTCAGCCATGTTGTTTCCCCCCATTTGCATTTGCAATTTGGCTTATTACCTTAATTTTGCTCATTTCCATAAAATTATATGATCATTTCCATAAGATACCAGCCTCACACTGTGTTCTGCATTGGCCCCACCCTGCATGTCACCACCCATCACAAACGTTTGCCTAGCACATTGCACTATTCATTTCTAAATTCATTTCTAAGTCATAATTATTGTTTTTCATTATAGGGTCAACTCTGCAAATCATTAAATTCATACAAAACTGGTACTTGTTTTCTCACAACTTATGCAGGTGTCTATCATAATTACTGGCAGGACCTTACTGACACCTAAGAATGCTTTGAGTGCTACTCACATGGAAATGTTATGCTTGATGTCATTTAACTGAAGGTCGTAACCATACTTAACATTATGCAGATGCATGAACACTATGCAGATGCAAAGAATAGTGAAATATTACTCAGAACGGGATTATTCAAGTGGTATGAAAAATGCTGAATCCATCATATTTCTGTACCATAATCTTCAGCTGTAGGTATGTGCAGTGAACACCTGCTGATCAGGTAGTAGAATATAGATATATATATATATATATATATATATATATATACACATATCTTATAAGTATGTGGGAAAAAGTTAATGCATGATAGTGCTTCTCACTTCTACATAGCAAGGACATGAGCTTACTAGTTGTGTCTTATGCTGTTTACCTGTAGATGTTGAGGACATAACTCATGCCAACTTGTGTCGCTTCTGAATTAATTTGTCTTGCAACCGTATAATGTATATATCTGATCTTCAATTACCACGTGGCCACAGTGGTGAGGAAGTCATTTTATGTTGCACAACTTATAAGTAAGGACATGGCATCTAAGTCCAAAGAGGTCATTATCCCACTGTACTCTGCCCTTATCAGACCAGTCATAGAGTACAATGTTCCCTTTGGTATGTACCTGATCAGCATATGCAGCAACTAGAGCAACCTCAGAGGTTCCTTACTTACAAAAAGAATACAAGGCATAACAAACCTGCCTCATGCAGAGCATCTTAAAACCCTTTCCCTCTACTCAGTCTCCTATAGATTGCTGAGAGGTGATCTATGCCTGCCTTACAAGGCGTCCACAATCCCGGCACTTATGAATTTCTTATATATTTGTATGTCAAAAAGTACCAGAAATACAAGGTCTAGGGACCTGAATTTTGTCTGTGTCTTAAACAAAACATGCTTGAGAGACAGGTATGTGTCCCAGAGACTGCCCCTCCTTTGGAACAGGCTTCGCTTCCATGTGAAGCTGAATTTGTCTATTACCTAGTAGACCAGTGGATGGGGAATAGGAAATTACACCAGGCCTGGCACCAATGGCCCTTATGGACAGAGGTAGCTTATAAATGCCTGGTTCTCACTGTCCTGTTCGGATACAGGACATTATTATTCTTTCAGCAAAACTTGGCTGGGCTAAGAAAGGCTCCCCTGGGTTCTTAGTCTAGTAACAATCTATGAATCTATACATTAACCTTATGCACAGAGCAGAGAAATTAAAGCCATAAATTATATTTAGCAGTATGAAATATTTGCACTGCTACTGTGTCTTTTGAATATTTACTGGACTGTTTTTCAGGCTAGCACAATACGATACCCTAAACTGGATGTGATCATTTGTTAATGCTTACCTGATAGAGAGCTTGGTATCGTCTCATTAATGTCCACCAGTCTAGAAGAATATGTAGAACAGAAGAAACACTTGATATCTTAGATTTATATCTTCTAGTAATGTTTAAAATGTTTAGAAGAATTTGCTTGTGTGCTCATGTATGCATGTATATGTATGTGTGTGTGTGTCTGTGCATGCATGTGCACGTACGTGCTTCTAATACTGAAAGCAGGTCATTTTGTTAATGCGAGAAAAAAAAATACTAAACAGGTTTGTCTGACTCTTCATTAAATTCCAGGATCATACATAACTCTTTTTATATTAACAGGCATTTTTGGAAGCCTCATGTTTTGAGTTGTTTTTGTAGATGCCTGACAAAGGGTGAGATATAAATGAAATGAAGCAACTAGTTTTTATTATAAATGAGGTAACTCTCTCCAAACACCAAAGCAAAGCATTTCACTCAAAGCTAGTGCATTCACTGAAAAATATTCTTGGCAATGTTTAAAATTTTTGTAAATTATCTTTTTTAATTATCTCAATTCTGTCTGCCTTCTCCAAGACACTGTAACTGACTGTAAAATGCAGTATGCTGTTTGCCTAGTACTCTGAATTCAAAAGAAGTAAAGTTAAACTGCAGGCTGGTTCACCTCTGAAGTCTACCTGACGGTAGGGTGCTTTTTCACCATTCTTGGCAAGACATTTCACATTTGCATCCACCAGCTTCTGCTGCATTCCCTCCTAAGGCTTGGCCTGTCACAGGATACTTCTCATGCTCTTTGTGTAGATAACAAAATACTGTACTCTAAATAAATCACTGAGCCAGTCCCTTACTTAGTTTTTAGCTGATTGTCAGGACATTATATCCCAGTCTAGTGTACTGTTTTACACTGGTTATAAATTCACCTGAGATAGTGCACCTGTATAGTTTCAAAAATTATAACACAACTTTGAATTAAAAAATGCTATTGTTGCATCGCAAAAGTTGTCGCCGGGCTTGGAAAACCGATAGCAATGTTTCTGTATTTGCCAGCAGCAATGAAATATGCTGGAACATTTACTATCCATGGCTAGTTCACTATCACTCTCATACCATTGTCACCATAGGCCATTTTTACAAATGCAGACTTCAGTGGCAGATGGGGAGTCCCTGGCTCACTCAAGAAGTCTGTGTGGTGTCTTGGCTGTTGAATGAGTTGTTGGTCCTGATTAGCCTGTACCCTTCCTCTGTCATTAAACAGCTACACATCTATATATAGATACATACAAAGTAAATGGACAGTTGCTCAGCATACAGTATAGGTTCACTGAAGCAACAAAAGTAAAAACGACATATTTTAGAATAAAAAGGCCACTTTACAAGTTGAGGGCATAATTATAACAAAAATAAATGGTTAAAAAAACCTTTGCACTTGATTTTTAAGAAGGTAGGATGAAGCTTGGAGAATTCAGTACCCTGTTTGCTGCACCTTCCTGAACTGCTTCTGTCAGTGTCTATTAAACAATGTGGTAGCTCTTTATTACAGAAGGGGAGTTACTAACTATCTCTATTGAGAGAAAATGGCTTATTTTTGTTATTTATTAATACATGCTGCTTGTCTGCATTCCAGTGTCCTCCCAGCCTTTTTTCAGCTCCCTCTCATCACAGTTTCTGATTGGTATTCTCACAGCTTTCCCAGCAGCTCCTTCTTGTCACAATTCCAGCTTGCCTTCAGATTATCTGAGATATCTAACACTGGAGCTAGGTCCCGTTTTCATTTGCTGTCACTGCTAGTTTCTCTTCAGGTTTCTATGCCAGGTCTTTACTACCCAGATGACAATTTTACTTTCTGCATTAAATTTAACTTCAGACTATTCTTCAATGTGTGAAGTGTTTTCTTATCTTCTCCACTGCTTCTGAGGTATCATCTTTATTCCATGACTTATCATCACTAAAAAAGGAACTATTCTCTTGTAGTCTATAGTATCCATGAATAGTTGTTGTCAGGTTCTTTGCCTCAAACATCCTAATAGATAAACAGACCTATGTATAGAAAAATATTGCAAAATGTGTTTGTTTCTGAGAATGCTCCCTATAATTTATTAATTTACCTGTAAGTAAATAGACTAGAAATGCTGGAAGCCCAATGTGTGAGAAGTGTAAGAGTCTGATTTTCTTTCTCAGACATTTCAACATGAATTTATTTAAACAAACAGAACATATGTTATCATTTAAAAAGGTAAGTGCTTGTATTAGACTGAGATGAGATGTAGGAAACAGTTGTAACAATCGAGACATAAGGCAACTACGTTTAGTATTGGAACATGTAAGGGATAACACACTTTGGACACCATGATTAAATAGGTGCATTCTAAGTATATGCAAATTGTACTTATTGGTATTCTAAAGAATCTCAAATGGTTCAAAAAACAACAGCATGCAATAAAAGGATATTTGAGTTAGAGGAGTATGTCTAAACCTTAAACATACTAGGGATATTATAACTACTTATTAACCACTGGAAGTGTTTGCAAATGATTATAGCCAACATTTCAAATGGTGAGACAACAGCCCATCAAGTAAGACACTTTATGAAAGGCAAATCAGACCCATAAGCAATGTTTAGGGTCCTTCAGAGCAAAAGATTGTACAGGTATAGAATTAACAGGAAAACATTGTTGGAAGTCTGCAGCATTTGCAGACCAGCAGTGGAACCCTGTGGGCCAACCTACTAAAGACCAAGGTGTCCATGGTAATGTGCACCCCAAGGCCACAGGCATATGTTACAAAGTTCAGCTGATGACACTGTGGTTATATTGTATGGCACATCATTCAGCATATTTAACATGTTCTTGGCTAGCATATTGGAAAATGTTAATGAGAACAGCAGTTTCCCAGAAACACACCTGAACAAGTATGCTATTATTGATGTGTTTTACAGGATGACATATATGCCTGCAGTCTTTATAGCCATAGACTACACAAAGGTTCTTACATTTATAGGTAAGTACTAGGTTAGTTTCCCTTGTGGGCCATTTTAAACCTAGCCAAGTTCCCTTAGTGAGACTCAAACTCTGTATCTCTTGTCTTGGAGGTGAATATCTTTATCATCACACCAACCCCCATCCAAAAAGAAAAAAGCATCTGTCAACTGGATTTAAACAATATACCACCAGTTTTCAGTCTTTACACCTTGTGCAGAGAAAGTTACTTCATGCTTACATGTATACATGCATGTTTAGATGAGCCATGGCTCACTGTCAGTGAGTGGTTAGTGCCAAAAGCACAGTCAGAAATGTCAGTGTCTGTCCCATCAACAGAGCCTACAGTGCCTACACTGACAGGTTGGTAACCTCTGCTATGCATTTACCAGTGACCATATACATAAGAGTCATGTGATAGATATATATCTCAACTGCTGAATTAAAAATACTGACAGCTCAAAGTAAGATCTAAAAGTAAGCTGTTTCCCCAAGTGTACAGCAGTGGAGATTCCTGGCTCAGTACCGTTTCTCCATGGAGATACCTGGTTATGCATCAAATATCAATATGTGAAAGGCTAGAGCTCTGTGGATGCAGCTTGTCAGAAGCAGGCACACCTTTGAACCACATGCATACATGTATCAGCTTGTTAATTTACCCATGAAATATAATTTACCTACATGGCCAACCCATGCTCTGAACAAGTTCCTAATGCACATGGAAGAAAGAGAGTACTCCATCAAATGCTAAGATGCAGTCAAGTTCTGGGAGCCAGAATGTAAAACATGTGGAGAACACAATTATCAGCAGGTAATAATGTCTGTGTTGCAGCACTATTAAAACACAACCACCAGCAGGTAATAATGTCTGTGATAGTGTTGCAACAGGTGGCAATCCTTCTTCCCAACACATCATGTCAAGTGGAATACAGGTTGGGCACTGAGCCCCAAAGGACTTTAAGTAGGTATTATCTTCTGTAATGGGGCTCCACTTTGTTCTGCTGTACTAGATGTGGGCTGCAGTAGTTGCTATGGCCTCTGTGTGTCTGTGACTGTTCTGCTGGATCACATATTTGTGGGTGTGCACATGAGACAATAGAAGGGTAGCATATGCATTATGCACTTTAAACCAATCTTGCATGTTCCAAAGTCACTGAATCTACCTGAGACACCAACCTCCTTATTCCTACCAGAGACAAACATATCATCCCTAGCCACAACTGAGAAAGCAAGGAAGTTTTTCTGTAGTGCCGGCACTGTTGAAGCCCCCCCCCCCAAAAAAAAATATCTGTATTATAGCCATACAGCTAGCTCTATTCTTGCAGGATCCACTGATATGTATGTCATATAAGCATTAATAGCATTGTTAAACCACATGCTCATAGCCACCAGCAGCAATAGCGTTGACAGTTATGCTTAACAATGGCCTGTCTCTACTTGGCTTTGATCTTGCACAGTACAATATTATAGTGCCATGTGTGTGCAGGGCCTCCAGCAGCATCTTGGTCTTCTCTGGAAAGTTATCTTGCCTGTAGCTCTATGACTCACCAGTAACAGCTTCTAATCCAGTAATTGCCATGACGTAAGACATAATGAGCAGAAAATAATGTGAGGGAGCAAGGCCTGTCTATCCTGTACCACACTAAAAATAAAGTTATGGCAAACTCATGCGGTAAGTTTCACAGCTATAGCTATCGGTTTCAGGACGTGGAGAGATGAAGCCCTGACTACATCTCCAAAAATCCAGGTTTGATTATCCACCAGGTGCTGGAGGCACCAAGCTGGAAAGCTGGAGTGAGAAGTTGGTGCTACCTAAATAATAATAAAAATGATAATAATCATAATCATAATAATGGGGGCAGGGAGGCTGTACACTACTGACTCTTGCCCTAAAACAGGTATATAGAACATAGTATATGAATTGTGGATGTGCATTTGGCTATGCAAAGCTGCAAGAAACAGTAGCCTTCCAGGGAGAGAGGTACATGAGCATGCATGCTGATATGGAGGGAAGACATAGAAGGCCCTCACTCAAGCCAGTACACATATCAGCCATTGATTGGCTCTTCCTCCCTAGGAGAATAAATGGGTTTATCAACTGTGGGATGGCTGATGACTGGCAGGCAGTGAGGATTAAGTGAATACACAGACATAGTAGGAGCACAACATGGAGACGTGCAAACTGTAGCACTGCTGAAGTACAGAAGTTTAACAAAGACTACTTAGTAATCAGTAACATTACAAGGGATGCATGAATGCAACCTATCAGTCAGAAGAGCTGTGCAGTATACAGGAAGGTATCATGCCAGAGAGAGCTGTCATACAATAACTGTACACTCATGAAGAAAAGTAAGAGAGTGACCCACCCTGGGTGAACTGTCCTGCAAAACCCATGATAACAAACTATTACATATGCTATACCAAGAATGTTCCTCCATATATAAGATGCTGACATAGGAGCAATTTATAAAGTGTGACTTTGTATTTTTACATATGTATATACTGCGGTGGTGGTGCTGCGGTATCATTATCACCTCACAGTAAGATGCTGTCCGGTTCGATTCTCAGCTAGAGCATCTTCTGCATGGAAACATGAGTGAATGGGCGCACCTTTGTTGAAGGTTTTGGTCAGAGCTGGCAACTTGGCACGTAAAAATCTACTGCCAATCATTAGCGGACCAGAGTTCCGCTGTGGCGACCCCTAACCGGGAAAAGTTGAAAGACACAACAACATTTATTTATGCAATTTTGTTAAACAGGTAGGTGGGTTGGCCAACTGAACTTTTCAGCTATGTCCCCAGCCAAAATTACCAGAATTACAGAACACCAAATATATATAAAAACATACATTTAAAAGTTATAATTATGTTTGGAGTTATCAAAATAAGCATACAAAATTTCAACATAGAACATTAAGCACACTTGGACTGTACATCTTTACTGAATGGCAGACAAAAAGTCAGATAATTAGGTAGGCAAAAAAAGGGAAAAACAAAGTGAAAGAAGTGGGGAGAGGAGGCAAACATACTATATGTATAACATAAGCTTTGCTTGTAATCGGATAGATGAGATAGGAGCATGGATCTGAACATTGTAAGGTTTAACATAATTCTGACTGTACGTGGAAGGGAGTTCTAGATGGAAGGTAACATTTTGTCAAAGGCTATTTTCAGTTGAACTGAGACTAAAATGACTATGTAGTAAGGTAACAGCATTTGTGTTATTGCTCCTTAGTGTCTGGGACAGTGAGGTTCTTTTAAACAAAGTGGTGTTTCAGTGGTAGAAATCCTGGAAATAGGCTTATACATAGGTAGGGAAAAGGGAAATGAGCGTGTTATGTTAACTGAAAGTATGCTTGTAGATTTGAAAAGACTGGTGATAAGTTCCTGGATTTACATTGGTAATATGTTAACAGATTCTGTTAAGTATTTTTGTAGGATATTATTGTTCCTGGAGTTCTCTATGGAAGGGAGTATTAATGGGTATCTTGTTTCAAGTGAAATAGGTTGGTCATCGCAAATAGCCAATTAGTCTCCAAGAAAAAAAACAATAATATCCAAAAGAAGACAAAAAGGGATGGTGAAGCAATAAAGCACTGAGAGCTGGAAGCAAAGTCCCAATGTTTATTTACAAAACCAATGACATACAACAACGTTAACGTTCCCAAGATACGTTTTCGTTTGACAATAATATCATCAGATGTGGGCTTGACAAATACATACAAAGCTTGAATACCTCTCCCAATAAAAGAAAATCAAAGGTCCAATGAAACAACTGATTTCATGCTACTTCAATTAATGAGACCAAACCCGTCTAACTAATGGTACAGAAAGTCTGCATGTAATACTTGCAATGTTCCATCCTAATAGTTTTATTTATTTCACATGTAACAACATTAAAACTCCTTTGGAATAAAACCTTTTAAAATATTCAAGCTCAAAAAATAAAAAAAACTGATATGTATAAGAACACCACACTTAAAACATAGTTCAAACACATTCAAAAACCATCTGCTCTTTATTAAATATTCAGCAAATATCATGTTAAAATTCATGTTTAAAACATCAAGTTTAAAAGCTCTCAGAGGAAAAGGTGTTAAAAGTTAATAAGTTAGAATTTAAAAACTTTTGTTGGGTAATTGCTATATAACCCTTCCATTTATAATTTAGCTGCCCTCAACTTTAAAAGGGAAGTTATTGATATACGTTCATTCAGTCCCAGTTTTTTTATTGGCTTCCAGGGTGATCTGCCACCAGAGCTCCTTATATTCAATAGTCTCTTCCCACAGACCACCCCGTTCATTTTTGTCCACCTTTTCAAGGACAAAAAATAAGTAGTGGGCATTGATACATTCTTGTCTGTGCTTATATAAGGCATTAGTATCTTTCATATACTGTAAATCATATGTTTGCTCATATATTCTTTTTCTTAATCTGTTTTACAGACATAAAATGCATAACACACCTGATACTTTGCCAAATAAATAAGTCCACTTGTGTCACAGTTTATGAATTCTTTACCTTTTAAGACAATGTTTCTGCACTCTAAATAAATACTTTCTTTATTGTAAACATATCCACACTGTGAACAAAGCCCACACTTGAAGGTTCCTTTCCTCTTTTTATTCTTTACAATGCCCTTTTCATGACTGGATTCTAATATGTTTTTCAAATTACTGGAATTTTCATATACAATTTTAATTTTATCCTTGATTATTTTTCTCAAGTCAGTAAAGGTAACAAACCTATCCCACTCACTATCTACAATCTCTGTTACCATTTTTGAACTAGTATTAAACTCTATAACCAACGCCTTGTCAACATTTTCTGTTTTTTGTGCCTTTCCTTGAATAGGCGTCTCCTCCCTAATATCATTACCTAAAATAGGCTTAAATTTTCCAATCCTTCCTTCAAGTACCTCTTTTTCCACTTCATCCAATAAATAGGATATTTCCTTGCTTTGAACATCTTTCTTAAAAGCTCAACTTCCCTATTAAAATCTTCATTTTAGAGGTCATCCTACAGGCTCGTATATATTGCCCTTTTACTATGTTTTTCTTATAATGCCTGGGATATGCAAGGAGATGTTACAATATTTGGATGTTGAAATTTACAAAGAAAATTACAAATTCAATTCCAGGTATTTAGAAAAGCAACATATTCAAATTCATATTTGCACTTTGATAGTGCACATCCCAGGCATTATAAGAAAAACATAGTAAAAAGGCAATATATACAAGCTTTCTCTTCATTAAAAAAATGTGCATTTAGTAACTCCATTCTAACATATTCAGCACCAACAACATTTGGTATTACAGTAAATAATTATTTTATGTCCACTGTTACCAAATAATCAGATTCTTGTACCTCAGTCTCCTTGATAATTTTAGTGAAGGCAAGCATTGCATATTTATGTTTTACTTGTTTCAACTACCTTTTGTAGTTGCTTATCAATAAAAACAGCCATAGCCTCTGTTTTATTGCCACCACTTGCTGCAATAGGTCTCAGTGGTGGACAGTCTATTCTTTTATGAATTTTCAGCACACCAAAAATTCTACTAATCCTGGGTTTATTTTTAGAAAGGAAACAAGCTTCTTTAGCCTCAATCCTACCATCACATAGCCACTTCTCTATCAAACAATCTATAAAACTATAATATTTCTTAATAACATTCAGACTGAACTTTTTATAATAATTTCCATCCTGTAACATAGCATTTGTTGCATCAATATAATAATTTTTATCAAGAACTACTAAAGAATTACCTTTATCAGCTTTAAGTATCAAAATAGTTTCATCCCGTTTTAACTTACCAAGTGCAAGATATTAATTTTTGCTTAAGTTAAAAAACTTATTTGCAGGCTTCTTTACAAATAATTCTCTAAGCTGCTTTTCCATAACATTTAAAAACGCCTCCAATCCTGGTCTCAATGGAGAATTATAGCTGCTGGGTTTCTTAAAATCACCCATACATACCTCCTAACCTACTCCCTTAAATTATTAAAAGTCTCACAAACACCTGCTCTGGCCGCAGTCACAAAAGTCCAGCCTTTTCTTAGAACTTGCAGTTCATCAAAATCAAGCAGTCTATGTGATAAGTTAACAATTTTAAAATCACAGTCAGAAAGCTTACCTATTATTTCCGTAAACTCTTTTTCCATTCCTTCCATGTTTGATAGTTTTTGATCAGCTTTCCCTTGCCATCTTGCTTCCCCAGGACAGTTAATTGGCTTAGGACTTTGTCACAAGTAATAACATGTGCAGTAAAGGTAAGGGGGTCAAGTGTCACACCAATGACTTCAATTAATCTTTCTGTGAAGCAGCCTCCAGTTTTTGTGGAGGTCTCTATGCAATATGCCTTTCAAAAAACGTTTCAATATGAGTGCCTTGAAAAAAGGGGATCCATGAGCAGACATGCAAAAATGGCTGACAAATGAACCTTGTTAAATGAGTAGCTAGGCCATAGGAAAGTAACTCACATAACTATTGTAAAACCAGAGAAATACTAGCCCTGATTAAGGGCAGTGCTGTTACTAGCTAAGTACTAAGGTGTTCAAAGAACAAGGACTTGGTTTTGGTGGAAGTGGTACTTTTTTTTCCATACTTTGTTAAACTGATTGTAGAGAAGATTTTGTAAACTGGCAGAAATTGGGTAGTGTCTAAGGATTAGTCAATTATCAGAGTATACTACCATACTGATGTGGTGAAGATCTCTGGGGAGAGTGTGGCCAAAGATGGAGAAGAGTATAAGACTAAGGACAGATCTCTTTTTAGCAACATTTAAAATAAGCAAACGAAAAAAGTTGTGTTGGAATGTACCTAGAGAGGTCTGTTAATAAGTTAATTATTAAGTCACTGATGGTGTCTGAGGAAAGTTCAAGTGTGTTAAGATGACACAGTAAGAGAGAGGGATCTACTGAGTTAAAGGCATTTGTATGTGTTTATATGCATTTCAATGATCATTTTTTAATGGGAAAAAGCAGAGAGATTGAAATGTTCAGAAAAGGGTGTGGTTGGCAATGTAAGGTAGTGAGATAATTGTAGTAGTTTTCCATTCTTCAAAGATAATGTGAAAGGACAGAGAAAGAGTGAATATGAATGCAAGGGAATGAGTAATGAAGTAGGCAGTCTTTTTGGGAAAGTATGTGAAGAGATAGGTGGTTAAAGGCAGTCTTGCTGGGTAGTTGATGCAGTAGTTTATGTACTGATTTTGAAAAAAAAATGGGTTTGAAATGAAACGAGAGAGATGGAAAGCAGTGATGTGTAGGTAGGGAACAGAGAATAAGGGGAAGATGAGAAGAAATCTTTGAGTGTTTGGTGGAGTTGACCGTGGAAAGCGGTTTATTGTGTGAGTTTACTAATAGTGAGGAGAAGTTATTTTTAACGAAGACTTTCGTAACTTATGCCCAATAGAATTTTGTGTTTTCTAAGAATATTTTAAGGATTGTTCCCCCAAATCAATCACCTAAATGCACCATGAGTGCAACAGTAACACTGGCAGTTGAGGTCTACTGTATGAACGGTTACTAATACTGCGACTCCAAAACAAGATTTATACCATTACTAATGACATAGCATGGTATGATGAAAGTTGGCAAAATACCCCCCAAAAAGACAGAAAATATCAGACAATCACTGAACAAGTTATCAGAACACTCAATAGTATTAAAAATATAACCTCAGTGGACATATATGAGTCAGTGTTATACTGTGAATGTATTAATTAGCAATGGAATTCCCCACTGATTTCTGAATCAGTATATCACCTATTGACTTAACCTTACACTTCCTTTTATCTGGATCCATCAAGACTCAGGGCCAACTTGGAATTGCTTTTGTTGTAGTGATGTAATCTTCATTTCCAGTTTAATGGTGAGTGGCATTATTTTTGGAACATTTACAGTTATTGTTCCTTTTGACTATATACTTTTGACTACTACTGGAAGCTGTTGGACTTTGCTGTTTTGTTGAAGCTCTCTGCATTTCATTTCTGGGCATCTCAGATGGCTGTTGCTGGTCACTACTTATATTTTTATGGCATCCTCACATAGTTCTTTGTTTGATCTCAGTCTATATGCCATCATATCCAAGTCAACATCAAAACTGCTTTTGCCATGATCAATCTATGCTCACTTAAATGCTGAATTGTTTTTTTATTTGTTTGTTTGTTTGTTTTTTTAATCAGATTATCCCTGGGATTCAGTAAACTCCATGTAGGCTTCGTGTTACTTGTGTATGCTGCGATGTGCAGTGAGCAGCAGCTCTCATTGTATATTCATGCCATGCACCAGGTTTAAACGTAAATAAGCAATGTTTCTTGGCTGGCAACAGTGTTGCTGGCCAGGACACCATGTAAGCAAACAGGGATAGCACTCCTGTTTAAATCAGAGTATTGAAGGTCCATGGTTTTGCGTGGAATGTCACAATGATTACCAGGGCTTCCCAGATAGCTCTCAATCTCTTAGTGCAAGGCATTTGGACAAAGGCCAACATGATAAGACAATGACCCAGAAATAGGGACATATTTGACATATTTTCCCTATAGAAATGTGCTAGAATAACTATGGGTGTGTGTTAAGATACATGTTTTGAAGGATTTGAAGTCTGAGACTCAAATGTATGCAATTATTGAGTCACATCAGTCCTGAGATCATCCCAGTATGATGGCAGAAAACCATAAATTTGATAAGGAACACATCTGGACATTCTGTGAAAATCTGGACAGTTGAGAGGTATGAATGTTAAGTATATGGTCCAAACACAGTATAGGACAGTGTATCTAAAGTGCAGATTATTGTGAAATCCCATCCCTGGTATTCTGTACTGAAATCATGTAAATGATCTATAAGGGTACATGGACTGCCATGTAAAATAAACACTCAGGGGAAGTGTTTGTATTGAATAGGGGCACACAGATGAACTGTAGGAATGAAGGCGGTTGTAGCAACAACACCAATCACATATCAATATGGTAGAGTGAGGACTGCACAGCGGAAAAATGTATTATGTGACTGTCACACAAGGTGACATAACAATCAGGAGGATGTCTGTATGCGATAAGCATCCTCACATGAATAATGCAGAGGACATATATATCAGAGATCTGACATATAATTGGGGTTGGGTGCATATTGTGAAGCTGTGCAAAATGATTTGCCTGAATATGAGTGTAATCTCAGCAGAGGTCCAGGGGCGGCTCGTGCTATAGGACTGCAGCCCCCCACCTGTAGAAAGAAGAAAAAAACAAAGCAAATTGCGAGTCCCAGAACTCCACGCATACATGCTTAGAGTTCCTGGAACTCACAGAACTCCAGACTGCTGTGTCAGCAGTTCGGATAGGGGGAAAGGCATCTCTGCCCTGCAGATGCTCAGAAGTCTGTGCGGTGACAACTGCATAGAATGGAAGAACTCCGGACTGCATCGTCTGCAGGCTGGAGCCTACTCTCGTGGGGAGGAAACCAGTTGGGAGGACAGTTGAGCCTTCTCACGAGGAGGAAACCAGCCATTAGCTTGTGCGGGATGGGACTAAGGATACTGGAACACTGAATGGGACTGAGAACACTCACTGAATTCAGGAACTGTGTGTAGCCATTAGCTTTGAATGAGACTGAGAATGTGTGTGTGTGTGTGTGTGTGTGTGTGTGTGTGTGTGTGTGTGTGTGTGTGTGTGTGTGTGTGTGTGTGTGTGTGTGTGTGTGTGTGCGTGCGTGCGTGTGTGTGTGTGTGTGTGTGTGTGTGTGTGTGTGTGTGTGTATAAACTGGTGGACAGGGAGAATACATGGTGGTGGGTAGAGAGTAACTCAGGCTTGAACTGTATACCTTGGGTGCAGGTGGCAAGGGCCTGAATTCCCTACCCACCACCATTTGTAAAAAAAATTGCAGGTTTTTGCCTCATATTTGTTCTGTTCTGTTTCTTATAAAATCTGTGGTTTCTGTATTTTTGTTTCCTTACATAGTCAGTAGTACAATAGTACAGTAGTAGCATTATTGCCTGACAGCTGCAGGTTCTCTGGTTTGATTATTGGCTGGGGTGCCTTCTGTGCCGAGACTGCATGTCCTCCCATCTTACAAAAACCTGTGTCTGGAGTGTTTCTCCCTGGGCCTCTGCTGAAAATTGGCTTTTGTTCCATCAGATTTTCCTGGTTAACAAATGTTAAATAAATAAAAATGACAGGCATTTGAATTTCAGACTTCATATTCTTCAGAAAGTACATGGTAACACAAAACATTTTATCCTAGCAATTTTCTAAGTTTATAAGATGAATATTGAATATTTGAAATTTGTCCCTATTTTTGGTACTGTATTCCCCCATTATTGGCTTCGTCCAGGTTTTTTGTGCTAAGGTTGAGAGCTATGGTGAGAAATGAATTCACTGAATATGATTGGGAGCTGCATTCTCCCATTATTGGCTTTGTTCAGGTGTTTTGTGCTAAGAGGTTGACAGCTATGGTGAGAACTGAATTTACTAAATGGTAGCCATTTAAGTTTCAGTCTTCCTCTCTTTCACAAAACAGCTGATTTGGCATAGTGGTATGTTGTTCTGACTGTTTTGCACAGGGTCCTGCGTTCAAGATTGGCAGTGAAATGTATGGTGGTAACACAGCATTTTATTCTAGCAACTTTCCAACATTATACAAGCAATGTTTAAAATATGTCCCTGGTTTTGGGGCTTTTGCCCCCCCAATCAATTTTGTCTTTTTCCAGATTTCTTGTGCTGCAAAGTTCAGAGATACTGCTGAGTGTCAAGTAGATTTTACAAGGAGCTGAAATCTCCAGGGGAGCAAAAGTTTAGTGCTGCTTATGCTGAGTCAACTTGTAATGTTAATAGCATAACAGGTAGTGTACTGCACAACAGGTAGTGTACTTGATTTTGATGGAGAAGGCTGTGGATTCTACTCCCATGATAGGTAGATGCATTGTTGATACTGTACTGTGTTGTAAAGGGGGTGGATGCTGCAGTCCTTTTTGGCGAAGATGCCTAGTAACTATGAATCTATTATCAGTTTGCCATCCATTCCCTATTGCAATATTATGAGCTTATAATTTTTTTAATGCAACATAGGCAATTTATTCCTCAAGGGCAACAGGCACTTTATTTGTAGATGAAACAATGAAATATAAAGTTGTTTTCTAGCAGCAACCTCTTCATTAGTTACAGATTACTTTAACGTGGAATTATTTAGATGAATTTTACTTCTTCAGCGATTGTGCACATTTACTGATACTGTTGGACTGTAGAAGTTTGAGTAGACTTTTATGATGGAAATGTTCTGAACTGGGCATTTTTGTCATTACTGGTGTGTGCATTTTGTTTCATTGTTTACTGGAAAAATGTTCAAAACAATAAATTTAAAATGCCCACTAACAACTGTACTGTATTGTACAACGAATATAATTTAATACAATTAGGAAGGTGTATCAAAGAGCACATGTATGGTTCGTATGCAAGGGGCCTATGATTTGAAAACAACCTAACGTTAATCTTTATCTGCCACTTGCAAAATGTATTTTTTGAATGTGGGTTTCAATGCTGTTTCAATGAATGTGAGTTTCAAGGGCAGAGAAGTTTTAATGCTAAGTTTATTTTCATTGTGAGACTGCATTGCTTTGTTTAGCAGCTATATATTAGTGTTTGTGATGTAAAATGCAAAAAAAATCTTTCAAATGAAATCCAAATCCTTGCAGAAGTAAAGCAGTATGCACATTACTGTGTTTATGGTAAATGGGATGAAATAACCAAGGAATGGGACATTGGAATGGCTGCAGGTGGGAGGCTACATTCAACCATGATTTTGTGAGGGGGAAGGGCAGCAAACTCAAAGACAGCCCTGGCTGAACTATACCTCTCAACTGTCCAGATTTTTGCAGAATTAATAGATTTTTTTCTTCTTATTTTTGGTTTGCTCCTCATAAAAGTTGTGGTTTTCTGGCAAATCATTTAAGAATGAAGTCATTAAATAATGACAGACATTGAGTTTCAGACGTCATAACCTTCAGAAAAATGCATGCTAATGCAAGACCTGTTATTCTATCAACTTTCTTTTGTTTATACAAGAGCACTTTATAGTACTGTTTATGTTCCCCCAATATATTTGGCCTTGTCTGGATTTCCTGTATTAAGAGGTTGAGAGGTACATGCAAATAAATTGCTTTATAGAATCAGGAATATCCAAACCTCTCAACTGTCCCCAATTCTGGCTCAAAATGTTGCTCTCCCCCTAATAATCCCTCTGCAAAATGGCAATTTAGGAAGAAAATGTGGAGGGTTTACAATTATAAATAACTGTAATGATCAGAATTATAGATTACTTTTATTTCAGAAATGCATGTAGATTCTCTCTTATTTTGTCAGCTGCTCAAGTTAACAGTACTAATATTAAAAAGGTGTCCCTTCTTTGACAGGTTCCCAGCTGTATTTTGTGGCAATTTTATATTTTTGCATCACATTTTTGGTCCGTTTTTCATAAAATTGTGGTGTTCTGGCAAATTAGTGGCAAATCATTAAAGATTGAAGTTGGCAGACATTTGAGTTTCAGATTTCATACCCTTCAGAAAATTCATACTAATGCAAGATCTACTATTATTCTATTATCTTTCTAAGTTTATAAGAGCAATATTTAAAATTGTCCTTATTTTTGGGCCTGTGTCCCACTTCTATGTATGTCTTTGTCCATATTTCTTGCTCTGAGGTTGAGAAGTATGAGCGTCAGAGCCATCACCATCAGCCAGAGACATTTCAAATTGTGACATACTTGTTGCACCCCACTCCCCCATGTAGTGACTCTGGATGTGTATAAGCAAGGCAAGGATCAGTAATGCAGTGTAAGTGTGCAGAGTATTCCCCCATCCAAGGCAGACACAAGTACGACAATAACATTTCATCTGTCCTTGATTTTGCAGAATGTTCTGGTTTTCTGTCACATTTTTATACTGTTGATTTAAGCTTCTTGTTATTCAGAAAATGCATGCTGTCACAGTGCCCTGTTGCTCTGTGTTTAAGTAGCAATGATTTAATGACAATCAGGTAAGCTTGCTGGAGATTGTAAGATGCAAGTAAGCTTTAATAAGCATACTGTTAAAGAATTACCAACACTGAAAGCCTTTTTGTTGTTGCCATGCAGAGAACATTTACATAACTGGATAACATATAAGCCTCAGGTATTGAAATGCATATGACAGTATTTGTAATAAAGGAGAGGATTACAGTATTTTCAGAAGCTCGTTACATTTGTTGGAGACTTGCAGTCATCTTTGCAGGCTTTACCCGTAAACTAAACAGAATGCCAATCTGTCATGTGTGGTCCATAAATTGTGCAGTAATCCTTTAAGCAAGTTATCTTGAGCTTGTTTCTTGTTTGCTGTTCATTTTTTATTTTGACCATGTCTTCCCCATGAAACAAGTATATAGTTGTCAGGCAGCAGGTCTTTTTTGGATAAGAAACATTTTTACAAGTGGGAGTATTACAGAGATTGCTACTTTCAGAATGTTACTTGGTAATTTTATAAAGCTGAATATAAAGTATAATTACAAATGCAGTGCAAGGAGAAGTGGTTTGAGTTCAGTGCTGCTTGCTTTTTTTTATACTTGATTTTGACTGGCATTCCAGTAATGCATTTAAAAAGTAATTTATTTTTACATGCCTTACAGCCTTTGTGTTTCCATCTAGATATTAAGTAAGCTGTCATGTAGCCAATGCCCTGAAATATTTTTTTCTTCTACACTTCATTTTGTCTTGATTGGACTCTAATAATGACGGATTGGCACCCAGGGCAGTGTATTTAATTAAAGTCCCAGTTTTTGTGGTTTTAAGCATAGCTCCACTGCTTTCTAGCTGGCCACACCCCCTTCCAATTGGCCCCACCCATTCAGCTGTCTCCCGCAGCTCCCCCTTTAATTTGAAGTCACCAGCTGCCACTGCAGAGGTCTCCAGGAAGTGGGACACAGATAAAGGCTCAGGGAGAACATTAAAAAGAAGCAAGCACAATCATGGACAATATTAGAATAATACCACCAATAATCCAGTGTCCCTGACATAACATATGTGATTTAGAGTGATCAGAGATGATTCTGCACAAACACACTTGTACAACTATTATGATACATCCACACTGTATGAGAGTAATCATTCACACTCTCCTGGCACAGTAACATCTGCTGGAAGTGTTAGGAGGAACACTTCTATACCTATATGCAACATTATGATCAATACAGGCTAGTTGACTGGTATGCATGGCATCTATATATATGGCATAATCTGCACTGTCACAAATGTTATACATGCCATTAATATTGTCAGACATCTATGTATGTACTATGTGCATCACCAGAACAGCTAGTACAAATGCATCTGGTGCAACAACATGATGGGGGTTCCGCACCATCAAATAGTAATGTTTATGCCACAAAAAGAATACCTAGGTATGGCCAATAAGCTCTGTGACAGCTCACTGTGACAAAGGTGATATACTTCAGTTATACATCACTAGAAAATGTGTAGGGAGGTACATGAAGAAGGGTGCTTTGTACTCAGTTATTGGTGTGATGAAGGCTGGGAACTGTGGAGGTATTATGACATCTGATGTGGATGTCTTTTACTTACTCAGTACTTGTCTTACATACAAGGGAGTAGTCAGCACTTTGACCACATGCTGGTAGATGTTCCACTACCATCTACCCCAGGACACAGGTCACATACCTATTGGTCTGATTATAGGGTGTGATACCCACATTATACTTGAGTTGTGTATTTGTTTTCCTGATGTAACAAATCCCCCATGTTTTCTTGTCATTGTTGGTGTTGTCAGAGCTGTGGCAGCAATTGCTGTTGTGTGTTGATATTGTCTGTATTATAGTAATATCACAGTTGAAGTCAATGATTGCCCACAATCTGTAGTCCTTCATTCAGCTGTTTGAACACAGGATGTGTATGTCATCTGTGATGTCCATTACTTTAAGTAATAGGCAAGAAAGGACCTAGCAGACAACCGTGATGTACGGACCTGATTATTGAACCTGAGATATAGGTCACTTCACACATTTCAACATAGTTAGATGTAATGTATGTGATCCACTGGTCTACCCACTTGGTGCTAGCTGTTTACGACCACATCTGACAATGGTGAGTGAATTCCTCAGTGTGGATTTCTGTCAAATGCCTTGGCCTGGTCAAGTTCAACAGGATGATAGTGTGATCATCATGCATGCCCTCAGTGATGTCTTTGAGGACATCTATCAGATGTAACAGACATTATGTAGCATTAACAGCTCATACAGGTCTGTTGCACACAGCCAGGATATTAATAGTGTCTGTTTAGAAAAGGTTCATGATGACATGTTGCTCTACCTCACAGTTAAGGAGAGTCAGGATGTGTCTATACATGCATGCATCAGGTGCTGTGTCCCCTACTCTGATGGGTGCATGTTGTACATACTTCTACAGGAACACAGCCCATGTGGAGGGTGTGTTAAAGTGTGTATTCAACCATATCAGGAAGGTGTATGTTCTGAGTCACACCATAGGCAATCTCTGATGTTGTCACAGCCCACTGATTCTGTGTGATAAGCCTGGGTGAAGGTAAGACAGTGCATACTGCCTATCTTGATCTTGCCTAGGGTTTTGACACAATCCCCCACTCGGGTATCATTGAGAAACTCTCCCAGCTGGGGATTAACCCTTACGTCACTAGATGGGTAACCAGTTGACTCAGTGACAGAACACATATTGTGAAAGTTGGTGAATCAACCTGTACCAGTAAAGCTGTCAGCATTGGCATACCGCAGGGATCTGTGCTTGGCCCTTTACTGTTTGGAATCTATTTCTTGACAGTTCAGGCTAAAGTATATGGCCTTTGGCTTACCACGTTTGCTGATTCTTGTATACTGAGTGCAATCATTGAGTCCACCAGTGATGATAACATACTACAGGAAGGGCTAACACAGACAAATGATTGGTGACAAAGCCACACAATTTACAGATAAATGCAGAAATGTGCCTTTATTTTGTCCTTCTGAAAAGTGGATTTCCATGCTAATTACAGCATTGACAACAGTCCTGCTGTACTGAAACCCAGTGATGCAAGCACTGCGATCACATGTAAATAGCAATCTGAATTTCGACCACCAAGTGTCTACACTGGTACTGAAAGCCTATGTTGTTCACATCATAAGTCATGCCATCATATTCAGATCTTAGGATTGTACGACAGTACTGTACTCAAACCTCATCAGAACACTAATATAGTATAATGCTCTATTTCAATTGTACCTCACCAGACACATGCATCAGATGGAGAGACCACAGGGGTTTCTCCCCAAGACAATACAGGGCCTACAAACCATGCCATGATGTATGTGGATAGATTGAAACCCATGTCACTGTAATCTGTGTCATATAGGATGAGGTGACTTCTGCCTGGCCCCCAGGCCACTCTCTGACCCTGCCCTCATGGGAATAGTGCATAGCCACAAATCAGTTATAGCTGATTACATCAGCAATGTCTGTTGAAGAGAATATGGTAATAACAGTGTCCTACATGCTGATGTAAAAGGCTGTTTGTAATGTCAAGCAAGAGCACAAACACAAACACACACAGATGCATGCACACACACACGCACACACACACACACACACACACACACACACTTGACTGTAGTGAAAATAGAACCCATACCTATTTAATTACACAGACTACAGACCTCATTGTTTAAGGCAAGCACCACAGCTCAAGTTTGACTTGGAGTGTCTCAGATAACACTTTATACCTGAGGACATCAGCAGTGTTTGTTGAAGAAAATATGATAATAACAGTGTTCCACATGCTGGTGTAAAAGGCTGTAATGTCAAGCAAGAGCACAAACACACACACCTCCAGTTGACTGTAGTGAGACTAGAACCCCTACCTATATAAGTACACAGACTACAGCACTCAATACTTTACATAAGTGCCACGGCATAAGTCTGACTTTTACAAGACCGCAGGTCAACTTACAGTGGATGACATCAGCAGGGCATGTTGGAGAGAAGATGTTGGGAGGCCTGCATGAAATGGATGTGTAGGCATGTGCAAGTATCAAAATACTATCAATCCATGGGGTTGGAGTATTAAGTGTAGGATACACAATTCTGTCCTTCTGGCTAGACACACACATGCGCGCACACATAGACACACACACACACACACACACACACACACACACACACACACACACACATACACACACACACATACAGTTGACTGCAGTGAGTACATAACCCCTATCTAAGTACACAGACTACAGACCTATTTATTTAAGGCAAGCACCACAGCACAAGTCTGATTTGGAGTGTCTCAAGCAACACTTTATAACTAAGGACATCAGCTGTGTCTTTTGGGGCGAATATGGTAATAACAGCGTCCCACATGCTGGTGTAAAAGGCTCTCTGTAATTTCAAGCAAGAGCACACAAACACACACACACACACACACACACACACACACACACACACACACACACACACACACACACACACACACACACCAGATGACTGCAGTAAAAATACAACCCCTCCCAATGTAAGTATACAGGCTACATACCTCTGTATTTAAGGAAAGCACCACAGCTCAAGTCTGACTTGGAGTGTCTGAGACAACACTTTATAGCTGATGACATCAGCAGTGTCTGTTGAGGAGAATATGCTAAAACAGTGCCCCACATGCTGGTGTAAAAGGCTCTCTGTAATGTCAATAGCTCTAATTCTGCATGTTACCAGATTGATGTGCATTGCATATCACACAACATTTGATATTAATTTCTGTAGTGTATGTGATATATGTGTGGAAAAAGTATTGAGACACCAAGGTCACAGTGCTTGGGGGAGGCAGCACATGGCTGCATTGTAAATATGCAACATATTGTTAGATAGGGCCTTCAGTTTGTTATGTTTCCACATGTCATTTCATGTCAGAGACAGGAAATGGATGGTAAACAGCAGTAATACATAATAATATTCACATTTCCATAGCATGGCAAGCAATGGCTTTGTGTAATGGTTGGCAAAGTGTTTGCACATGTGAGATACATATTTTAAATATTTTCCATGTTTGCACATAGTTAAGCAGTGCACAAATGTGAGCCACATTGTGAAAAGTTTGAGAGTTAGTATTGAGTCTATGAAACACACCTGTTGCTTGACTGACTCTGTGGCAGCAGGTGTAAATGTATTGAAAAATTTCTTTTTGAGCCCAGATGATACTTGGGTTGGAATCCAGGTGTATCTAATACTTTTAAAGACTTTTAAATAAACAGTGATAATGCAATGACATAAATTATTTATAGTACACATGTTGGCATAGTGCAGTGGGTTTAATCGGCTTTGGCTCAAGGTAACATCAGCATTGTACCACCGCAAACTGTCTCTATGCATTGGTGCATGATGCAAACTCCGCACAAACACAGAGCCTAAAAAGTGAAAGCATCCATTGCTTTTTTCTGCTACTTATATGTGTTGTGTGTGATTCTATTTTTGATCAGATTAAAGGTGTTAAAATGGGGTAGGTAGAAAAGTGGTGAAATGGGGAGCAAGCAGGGAAAAGAACAAAGGGAAAGCAATACAGGAATGTGCAGGAGAGAGGTAAAAAAGAACCATACCTATCCATTTCTTTAATAGTGTAAACTGAAAATATGAGCAGAATATTAACATAATTTGGACTGTCACCTCCATAAAGAAGGGTGACAACAATGCAATCATGTCGTATAGTCAATTGGACTGAATGAAGTGTGTTAAGAAGACACATGTGCAAAATGGAGAGCTATGTATGGGACAGTTTTTTTTGTGGGACAGGTGCCCATTTTTTTAAAACTCAGTAAGAGAGGACTGACGGGTAAGGGAAATAGGTCAGGTAAGTTGGGTAGGTGAGGAAGCAAATGCAAACATACAAAACAAACAAGACAAGAAACGGATGGTGCTGGACACAAAAGGTTGGGGGACATAATGATTGGGGTGAGGGAGGGAACAACACAGGCTCATGGACATCAAGCTTGAAGACAGTGAGAATCAAGTCCTTACCCACTGGGCTGTCATCACTCTCCCTTTACTCCACTGGTGGCTAGAGTGCTTGACATCTTCTACACTGCTGACAGACCATGAGGGAGAGCAGCCTCTCTATCCTGCATAGGTGTACACCAATGGTGTGGTGCACAACCCTACACGCCATCCCTGGCAACTCCCTGCAGGTGATGAAATCACCACCTCTGCCACTGCTCCCAGATGGTAACATTGCACCAGCTTCTGGGGCAGTACTACCTGAGGGCACAGATAGTGCAGAGGCAGCAGAGGCAGTGCTGCCAGGTTAACTACCAAATGTGCTGGGCATCAGTGTTGGAGCCAGTGGAGTGGGGGCAGGCTAATCCACTGGGACTGGCCTACCTCTCTGTGCCATGTAGCATTTAGCATTCCACATGGATGACATGGAGACATTTTGATGACACATAATAGAAAATAAAAAAGAGAGCTAATGGTAGGGTTGAGAGATAAAAGAGATAAAAATCAGTACCATCATATGTGACAAACAATGCAAAAACTATACAGCTGTTTTATCTGAATTATTACATTTAAGTATAGATCCTAACAGAAAAGGAAAAAGCTCCACACAGATACACGTCAGTAGTAAATATTCGTGAAAACAGCACTTGTACCACTCACCACAGAACTCAAAGAAAAACATGTTGACTAGATAAAACAAATTACTTTAATACACAACAGTTAGTGCTTTCACAAATAAAAAAATGCTTCTTCAAACCATATCATTTCAACATAAAAAAACAGTTAATAAATACTGAACATCAATTAACATCAATAAACCATCCAACAATGAATGTCAAAGACATATTCTGTTGGTGGGATACACATAATAATTAATAATAAACATATCAATTCACATAGAACCCATTATCGCCACATAAAACTCAAAATGAATAAAAAGCATCAAACATAAAAATTAATAAAAATTTAATAACAATATTAATGAAATAAATATATCACCTTCTCAACTTCCTAGCATTAAGAGCTGGTTTCAGTGATACATATTAATTCAGACCTAAACCTCCATGCAATCCAAGTGTAAGGATCCATCACAGCTTCCTATGCTCTGCATCATTGATTAAATCACCCATTTGTATGTCTTCCTCAACAACTTCTAAGACCAGGAACTTGAAATTACGGCCATCCCCTTTGTCATTCATATGTTTCACAATCACACTGTAGTAAAATCCCTTCTGCGCACAATAATGATGATCTCTGATTGCTCACATAAGCATTTATCTATTTGTTTTTCCTATTCAGAATGAACCATATGACACACAATAAGCCAAATAAACCAAGCTCCTGGTATTACAATTTGCAACAACATTAAATTGGTAAATTCTACCATTCTCTGGGTGAAAAAAGGTACTAGATTCATCAACAAATTCACATTAAGCACACTTATTACATATTTCATACCTGTTCTTTCTAAACTGGCCTCAGACTTATCCCTAGTCTTAAGATAACATAATCTACATTTTAGAGATTTTCTATTTCTATAAGTAAAACAGGGCTTAGGTCCGATCAACTTAGCTACCTCCTCACCTGGCCAATTCCTCATAACAATCTTTCTTAATTCCTTACTGTCACTGCTGTGTGTCATGCAAAATGTTATATTATTAATATACTCTAATTCCCCACCCTGTACTGACACAGGCAAGGAAAAATATGGTCACCCACACCCCAGTCAAGATTCTCTAGCTGAGCAACAGGCCATATCAGTCTCTATTTCTTTATACCCCCGACTTAAAAATCCAACCTTATTTATGCCAATCCTTACTCAAAATTCTGCTGTCTATCATGAAGTCTAGAGGTTCTCAAAGTTTGTCCCCTAACCACATTTCGAAATACATATTCGTGGTCCATACTAGTATGATGAACATAAGAATTACGATGACACTCCTTCCAGTGCATCTTAGTAAAGAGCATCCCTTTGTCATCTCTAGTCAATAACACATCCAAGAACTCAATACTGCTAGATGAATATTTCATAGTAAACTTCAGGAAACCACTACTGCTATTTAAAAAAGATAAAAAGTTCTGAAGTTGTATACAGTTACCTCATCACAAAAGGAAGAGGTCATCTACAAACCAACGATTGAAACACAAATTCTGCCTAAAACTCAGTGATCCCAGAACATGTTCACTTTCCCATTCGGCCATAACCAAATTGGTGTAGTTATTGGCACAGGACGTGCCCATAGCTGTGCCACAAATTTGCAAGTAGCAGGTCCCATCAAAAACAAAAGCATTGAACTCTAAAATCAGTTCTAGTAGGAAACAAATAAAATCATTTCTATTTATGGTATACCCACTGGTCCATTTAAGGAAATTCTGTACCATCTCTACACCTTCTGTATTTAAAATAATGGTAAATAATGAAATCATATCTAACATGACCATATATTCAGTACCTATACTACTCTCCTCTGTATGGTACTTATATAAATCACGCAGAAATTGTTTGCTTTCCCATAGAACTGGGGTGTATTGATCTAATACTGGTCGTAATTGTTTTTTGGCATAAATGGATATCAGTTCTGTAAGCCACCCACCCCCCCAGCCACAATTGGTCTAAATGAGGTGGGGAGGGGGGTAGTAGGATTCTTGTGTATTTTAAGTATACCATATAAATTGGGAATAATGGGACATTTCACAATAAAATATTGAAACAATTCTTTAGACATAATACTGTCTTGCAAACAATCATTCAACAACCTCACAAAGGTCTCCTTCATATGTTCTATATATTTTGAATCAATGACTCTATATGTAGTGGAATCCTTCAAAATATCATTAATAACATCAAAATAATATGCCCTGTCCATAACAACCACAGAGCCCCCCTTATCAGCTGGTCTTATGACAATGCCATAACCACCACAGAGCCCCCCATTATTATCTGGTCTTATTACAATGTCATAATGATAACTGTAATACCAGGAACTTGGTTTATTTGGCTTATTTGTCAGTTTGGTCAGTTGTCTGTCTGGTGCCAGATTCTGCCACATCACCCACACACTTAAGTCTCTCCACAAGTACAATTACAAGTCTGTCATTGTTCATATTGATGTGAATGACTTGAGAAGTACCTACCTGGACTATATCAAGAGAGACATGATTAAGCTCTCAGGGTATGTGTCCCAGGCAGGTATGACCCTAGCCCTAAGCAGCATCCTACTTTCACCAAGAATTATATCACAATACCAAAAAAAAAATTGACTTCAACAATTGACTTAGTTTCTGGTGTCATTCTAATGGGGATCCAGTATCTGTTTGCCTGGGATGACATGGTCATCAGGCCTTGATGCTTTGCCAGACATGGCCTCCACCTGTCACCACCAGGTTTCCAGATCCTGACCAAGGCTCTCACTCTCCCATTGTGCCTTTTTTTAGGCAATGTCCCAAAGGCAAATCTTCCAACATAAAAGATCTGTCAAAAAGCAAATTGAAGGTCATGCGGCTTAATGCTAGGAGCATTAACCTGAAAATGTACTCACTGGAGGCTGTCCTTGCACTGGAAGATGCCGATGTCTGTGCGGTCACAGAAACTTGGTTCAGATCTGTGGAGAGCACCCTTGCCTTACCAGGCTATACCCCATGCTACGTATTCTGACCCCAAAATGAGGTCAGGAAGACTAAAGGTGGTGGAGTCTCTATCTTCATTAAGGACAGGCACACCTCCAGACTGATTTGCCAGCATGATGCACTGGAACTACTCCAGGTGCAACTGACAGCTGGCAAAACACCCATCCAAGTTATAGTCAGCTATAGACCCCCCTCCATGAATCATTTCATCCATTCCTCTTACCTGGATCTACGTGACTCCATTAAGGTACCCCCTAACACCCTGATTCCTGGTGACTTCAACTACCCCACCATAGACTGGGTGAACTATTCCTGCACTAATGCACTCACTCAACGATTCCTTGACTTCATCAGTTCTAACGCACTAGACAAGCTTGTTTCATCCCCCACAAAGGGAGATAACATTCTGGACTTGGTTCTTACCACCATGGGTGACCACTGCACCACTCCCATAGTATGTTCTTCCCTGGTGAGATTAGATCATTTGACAGTTTCATTTGAAGTTTTTATCCCACCCCACCCCCAACCATAATCAAGCTAAAAAAACTTCTCAAAAGCTGACTACAACCTTCTAAGGGAGGGTATCTGTAGCTTCATACCACCGCCCCCCTCAGAGGATGCAGACAACTATGCTGAATCGTATGCAAAGCACCTGTACAACTGCATGGACTCAGCCATACTCAATAGAACTAAAAACTGCTCCTCAAGGAAACACAAACCTGTTTGGTGGACATCCTCTATCAACAGGCTTTACAACAAAAGGAAGAAACTGTGGTCCAAGGGTAAAAAGGAACATATTCCAAATTGGAAAAACTCCCTCCTTAGCCTCAATGAGCAAATTAGATCACTAGTGAAAGCCACCAAAGCCAATTATGAATCAAAACTAGCCTCAAAACAAAGGGAAACCACAAAGCCTTCTTCAGTTATGTCAGGAACCTCCATGGCAAAGCCCAGGTTTGTTCCAAATTAGTACTTAACAGTATCACTTACACTTATCCTGTTGACTTAGCCAACTTGCTAGCAGATAGGTTCAGTGCAAACTTCACCCCCTGCCCCCCCAAATGCCCTTTTGGCATCCCAGATACTTGGCCTGCACCTCACATCTCCATAGATCAAGTGCTAAAGGCCCTATCAAAGGCAAAGAACACAGCTTCCATGGGACCTGATAGTATCCCAGGCTGTATTCTGCACCACCTCCAGCAAGCACTGGCTCCGCCATTGAGCACCCTATTCAACCACAGACTGAGTACAGGTTTCATTCCAGCAGAGTGGAGAATTGCCATTGTCATCCCCTTGCACAAAGGTAGTGCCACTGCTGACCCTGGAAACTATCGCCCCATTAGCTTGACAAGTCTTATCTGTAAAGCCATGGAGCATATTATTATTGATCTCATAAACAAAGACTTGACCACCAAGCACTTGACCCCAC
Source organism: Protopterus annectens (assembly GCF_019279795.1). Classification (NCBI taxonomy): domain Eukaryota; kingdom Metazoa; phylum Chordata; order Ceratodontiformes; family Protopteridae; genus Protopterus; species Protopterus annectens. Next base: position 587,038,852 of record NC_056725.1, read on the forward strand.
TCAGTTTGAATTCGTCAAGGGCAGATCTTGCCTGCTGACCCTGGTTGACTTCTTTGAGACTGTCACCAAGGCCCTGGATGAGGGAAAGTCAGTGCATACAGCTTACCTTGACTTGGCCAAGGGCTTTGTCACAATCCCCCACTCGGGCATCATCCAAAAGCTAACACAGCTTGACGTAAATCGCTATCTCATTAGGTGGGTGGCCAACTGGCTCACAGACAGGACCCTCAAAGTCAAAATAGGTGCCACCACCTCCAATAACAGACTGTCACTACTGGAGTTCCACAGGGACCTGTCCTGGGACCCCTACTGTTTGGCATCTACTTCTCAGAGGTCCAGGCAAAGACAAAAGGCCTGTGGCTGACCAAGTTTGCAGATGACTATAAATTGGGTGCTGTCATTGACTCCACAAATGATGTTAACATAATGCAAGAGGGTCTCACAGCAACTAATGACTGGTGCCAAAGTCATGGCTTCAAGCTAAATGCATTACCATGCATTACCTGCTCGAAAGGCCTGAATCTAATATCCCAACATCAACAAAACCTGCTGGAGAGACAGGTTTGTCTCCCAGAGGCTATCTGGAATAGACTTCCCATACATAGCAAACAAAGCACCTCACTGTCCTCTTCAAGCACAACCTTGATAAATGGATGGGAAACCACAGATTTGTCCCAGGGGGTCCACCTGTGTCCCTCATTGACAAGGGCAACAGAGGCTGACTTAGGTTTCTTTTTGGGGATAAACTCTTAACTAGACTTATAAGGGCCCCAGGGCCATTAGCCTAGTAACCTCCTATGATTGTATGATCCTATTGTGGGTCATGTGGTGCATTCTTCGTAGGCAAAACAAATAGATGCCTACATGAATGTATCAGAGACCATCACTATCTTTGTTTTATGAGTCTTGCTTTGGGAACACTGGTTATGTTTAAATTTTTTTGTACCACAAACACTGCCTATGAGTTCTGGTGCATACAGTTAGTTAAAAGCAATGTACAACTGCTGTGGGAAAACAGTTCTGCTTTGACTCACTTTAAAGCCAGTGTCTCGAGTCACACATACATAAAATGAGTGCACTGCAAGCCTGTGCATCTTAGTAAAGAGCATCCCTTTGTCATCTCTAGTCAATAACACATCCAAGAACTCAATACTGCTAGATGAATATTTCATAGTAAACTTCAGGAAACCACTACTCCTCAACCACTTTTTAAATGTTTTAAAGCATAGGTTATATGAATCAAGACCAAGGGAATCTACTTACTTTTTCTTGGAAAATCAAGTCTTGTTTTTATGGTTTTACTTTGAGGATTTGTCACCTCAGAGTTATAATTATTATAAATCGGACTTTCCCAGTAAATAAATATTTAATAAATAAATAAATAAATAAATAAAATAATGATTAAGTAGTGGGGGGGGTGTTGCAGGGGTTTGAATTATCATATATTGATTTCATGGACTTGCAACATTTTCTTTACTGATTTGCACTGTTTTTCTTATTCAGCAATATTTGATTCAGGCTGTTTAGTTTCTGGCAAACTAAGATATGAATTAGCTCTTTTCTGCATTAATATTTTAGTAAAGTCCATTTGGGTGAGTCAGCATAGACAAGTACAAACACTGCATGTATTGTGTTATATGTGCTCTCCTTGTAGACACACCTGCATTGTGTTACATGTGCTGTCCTTTTAGACACACTTGCAATGTGTTACATGTGTTCTCCTTGTAGACAGACCTGCATTGTGTTACATGTGCTGTCCTTGTAGACACACCTGCATTGTGTTACACATGCTCTCATTGTAGACACACCTGCATTGTGTTACACGTGCTCGCCTTGTAAACACACAGAGGACTGCAGCCTGTATAAATACTGAACTACATAGAAACAATCCCATTTTGAACTGTCAGTAACAACACAGGAATGTCAGTATGTCCTCAGTTCCAATATTTACACCCCTCACATGTGTAATGGAAATGGTGCACATCTGTTTCAGATTTTGTGTATCTGTAACTCGTGTGACACAGGATCTACAGCCCTGAGTAATATGATACCAGTATATTGGTATTTGTACAGAAACACATTAGGGCTTCCAGTCCACATGCAAGTATGCTATAATGATCCTGCTACATGGGTTACTACATGGTAATGCCACATGATACACTTCATCAAAGCTTAATGTGTTTATAAGTCACATATCCACAGGCATTGATATGAGCTGTCAGCAGTGTGCCATGTATTCTGTATAACATATTTGTGGGTGGCCAACTGTGGACATAAGCGATCCGGAAAAAATAATGTCATAAAACTGCATCAGTGAGGAACACGATGACATTGTAAGCCAGGATGGTTGTGTTGTAGAATAAGATGAATACATCTGTGTGATTCCTACATCATCTGCAGCTTGCATCGTTCAGAACAAGCTCTATATTAATTGGCCATAACTACCTACTTGCATTGTGTCTAACTTGCTGTTTTTCTACAATGTGGGGGCAGCATAAATGTCTGTTTCCTTTCCTCCCTTCGCATTACCTCCTGCAGAGTTCACCATGTATGATGATGCTATCCAGCCTGGATGAGAGAAGCTGATTGTCGGGGTTTGCAATGGTGTGCACAGGTTATCTCAGCTAAGGGGATGCTTCCCACCACACAAACACAATCTGAGTCTATCAAGGTGTCATCAGGATCAAAAGTGGCATCATAGTACTTTACTGACATGTGGGTACATGCATACATATGGATGACTGTACCACAAGAGGCATTTAAAAGCAGCTTCCATTAACCAGTTTATGTTTCTGCAACATGGTGGCATGTTCCCTTTACCAGTGCTATAATCCCCCAATATTGTCATCTAGTTACCCTCCTGTTGTGTCTCCCATCCCCTGTATACAGCCCCTTCTTAATATCATTCCCATTTTCACCTGTGTTATTTTGCTGTCCATCCACTGTCAGCCCTACATATTGTGTTATCCCTTCTCCTATGCAGCATCTGTAGTATATCTTTACTGTTTTTGGATGCATGCCAGCTAACTCTCCTTACCTTCATACTCTCTGCTTCAAGTCTGTTTTTGTGCAGTATACCCTCCTTGCTCCTTCATAAAACAAGGTCCTACACTCACTACATAATCTGACTTCAAGGTGACTCTATGGACATTGACTTTGTGTGATCGTTACATACACCTACCTGATAACCTGTTTCCACTGCTTGGGGACAGTTCATGTGGGACAGCTGTAGCTGTCACTGACTCCAGTTTGTTGCAGCTTTTCTCTTTATCATAATAGATGACAATCCAGTTCAACGTACACACATGCCATATGCTTCAGTATGGAGCAAAGCAGATGTTTGCTGAATACTTGTTTAGCATCACAATATGTGACTGTTTTAATATATACTAACTCTGATATTACTTCATCTCAAATAATTCCCCTTACTCTGCAGTACAGAGATCTTAGGTATTAGCAGGAGAGCTGAGCTTCCCACAACAGTGAGGGGGAAGGGCAGAAGTATTTACAGGTAGACCTCATGATGTGTATACATATTGTGTATGTGTATGGATATTGCACTATTGTCACATTCTGATAGACAATATGTAGACCTATTGTATATTCTGTTGTGCTTCTATGTGTTATAATGTGGTGTACTACTGTTTGCTTGTGTCATATGCATTTGTGAACTCTGGCACCACTGTTTCTTTGGCAGAGTAAGATGCTACATATATTTTAATGTCTAACCATAATATGTATTTTCTCATAACTTTTAGCATTTCTAGACAGTAATATTTTAAGTATGGAATAAAAGTGATGCTTGCTGAGGCATTTGACTTTATGCAATGGCTATTGAATGGTTGCAATTGCTGACTTACACGTGTCATACTTTAAAGAAAGAAGGACAGCTCACTAAATCCAAAGCTGACTAACAGTGCTGAACTGTTAACAGGAATGATTAAACTCCGTTTGGAAAGTACAGATTTTTGAGAATGCCATTTGGGATAAATTCTGCAAGTGAAATCTTTCAATGTGCAATGGAGCAATTTTTTTTCTGGGTATCCTTGTGCTATTATAGTAGATGACATACTAGTAGGAGGTAATAGTGAAACTGAACATGAAAGAAACCTCAGAAAAGTTCTGGAAAGGGCACGTCAATTGAATCTTAAGCTCAATACAAATTCAGGCTACGAGAAGTCACTTATGTTGGTCATTTATTTACCAGTTAAGGCTTATGACCAGACCCTTCTAAACAAATAGCCATTCTTGAGATGCCAGCAACAGACAATGTTCAAGCCCTGTAATGTTTTCTTGGCATGGTTACCTACCAAGGCAAGTTCATTCGAGCCTTGAATCAAATATCAGCACCACTCAGAGAACTGAAACTTAAAGATGTATCTTGGTCATGGTTAGAGCAACACCAGAGACCATTTGATGTCCTGAAATAGAGAATTTCCAGTCCACCTACTCTCAGATACTATGACATCCACAAGCCAGTTTCATGTGATGCTTCAAAATTTGGTCTTGGTGCATTCATTCTACAAAAGGGTCAACTTGTTGCTTATATGTCCAGAAGCTGACATGCAGCTAGAGAAAGAGCTTTTGGCAATTGTGTTTGCATGTTCCATGTTCCATGATTATGTTTATAGTAGACCAATCCAGATCGAAACAGACCACCAACCTCTAGTCACTATTTTGAGAAAGCCTATGCATACAGCTCTAGCCAGATTGCAACACATAATGTTGAGGTTGCCAAAGTATCACTTCAATCTTGTCTACAAGAAAGGCAAACTGCTTTATCTTGCTGATACATTGTCCAGATCACCCTTATCAACCACTGAACAGCATGAGAATGAGCACTTTGATTCTGAAGTCATGAAGGTGAGAAAGTTTTCTTCCACATGTCTTGATGAGTTGAGAGATCATACAGCCACAGATTTAGTTTTACCAAAGCTCATTCACTTTATCAAAGAAGGATGGCTATCATAGCTATCTAGTTTACTTCCAGAAGTGCAACCTTATTTTCCATACAGAGACGAGATTTTGTCAGACAATGATATTGTCATGAAAGGTGCTAAAGTTATTGTTCCAAAGTCTTTGCAACAAGACTACATTCCTGTCTTACACCAAGGTCAACCAGGAGCAGACTCTACCAAAAGAAGGGTGAAAGGACTAGTATTTTGGCCTTCTATGTCACAAGACATTGAGAGAGTACTTTCATCAAATAATCAGTGCTCCTAGACCCAGTCGGCGACCCTCTCCAAGAAGGATGCTACACAGCAGAATCTAAAACTGAAAACCTGTTCTGTGCTGCCCATTGACCTAACCATCCTATCAAAGTAGTATCCCCTGTAACAGCGGTCCTGCTAAGCCTACACTAAAATAAGGACACTACACAGCAGAATCTAAAACTGAAAACCTCTTCTGTGCTGCCTGTTGACCTAACCATCCTACCAAAGTAGTATCCCCTGTAACGGCATTCCTGCTAAGCCTACACTAAAAGAAGGACACTACACAGCAGAATCTAAAACTGAAAACCTGTTCTGTGCTGCCCGTTGACCTAACCATCCTACCAAAGTAGTATCCCCTGTAACAGCATTCCTGCTAAGCCTACACTAAAAGAAGGATGCTACACAGCAGAATCTAAAACTGAAAACCTGTTCTGTGCTGCCCGTTGACCTAACCATCCTACCAAAGTAGTATCCCCTGTAACAGCAGTCTTGCTAAGCCTACACTAAAAGAAGGATGCTACACAGCAGAATCTAAAACTGAAAACCTGTTCTGTGCTGCCCGTTGACCTAACCATCCTACCAAGGTTATTACATATAAATTCTCTCTGTGAATGCCACAGCTGCTGACCTGGGTCTATAGCACGTTTTAGTTGCCAAATTTACTGCACCAATTCCTAAAGGAATACTGGATGCCTAATGAGTAATTGCCCATATATTAAAATAAATTGGAAGCAAAACTGAATAATATTACTAAATTGGAAGTAAAATATACAGTGTTCCCCAAAAATAAAGCAAAAAATTGGAAGTAAAACAGTAATATTACATTTCCCTAACTTGAGAAAGGTATACTTGAAACAGTACATATTTACTTTAAAAACCTCACCTTATAAAATCCTAAGTACACCTACCTACAATTGCAGGTACTGAGATCCTTGTTAATTCCATATAATAAGATCCTTTGTGTCGGGTTTAGCCCCCTCCCCCTGCACAACTACGTATGCGAGGTTAGATATCCACCTCAGAAACCGCCATTTTTCAAATAATCAGTGTTCCTAGACCCAGTCAGCAGTCCTCTCCCTCGTGGTATGTAACTTGTTTTAATATTCAGTTATGCCTACAGCTATATATGTTTTCAACAACTATTATTGATTTTTGCAACTAATACTTACATTGTATTAATAACTGTCAGGTTTAATGTAGAAAGTGCTACAGACTATATTTAAGCTCCTGTCCTGAGAACTGGAATAACGTTCACTCATTTAACTGATGTTTCATGCTGTCATTTTTATAGAAAATACCGATTAGCTCTACAGCAACGGCAAAATGGTCTTTAGTGACTAGCAAGCTTGTCTAAATATACAGCTTTATTCTACTGAATTAGCGACTTTACAGCTGCAGTAGTTGTGTTTAATCTACAGTGGTTTTGTACAGAAACTACTGATTAGCTCCACAGATACGTAGAAATGTTCATTAGAGTCTAATAAGCTTGTCTGATTAAACAGTGTAGTCCTACTGAGTTAGCGACTTTTAAGGCTTGCAGTAGCAATGTTAATTATAGTGGTTTAATAAGATTGCGTATATCACAGCATGATAAAAAGTTACTTTTAAAAAACAAGACTTGTAAGCATATATAAACGTGTACAAAGGCTATCAAGCCTATCTGGTACTGTTTGTTATAGTGAACTGGTGCTTGGCAAAAACTACTTTATATAGCACTATTCATTGTACATTGTACTTTACGACGGCTATGTTGGTATTACGTAGTGTTATCCACATTTAGCAAGGTGTACAATGAAATGGAGCTTACTTGGAGGATTGAGCTAAGACTGTATACTCCTTAGAGTTCCAAAAAAAGCTATCATTAGTCTTAAAATGCGTTTCCTGGAGAAATCCTACTTGTGCTATTTAGATTTAAATATTTTAGAATACACCACCAAAAAATGGCACAGACATATTTTTTTCACATGAAAATTATGAGAAATACTCTCTGGCTCCAACTCTTTCAGAGCTATGGCATCATCTAAACAGTCTCCCACCAGGACACAAGTGTTCTTCAGCAATTACATTCTGCTTGCCGAGGACACTCAAGCAAATCTGCAGTCTGTGGCTACCACTCCACCCATACAGTATAAGAAGGAATCAGTATTGCAAACTAAACAAGGATATACATTTTGAGCCTCAAGAGCAGGAGCACACTCAAGCAAATCTGCAGTCTGCGGCTACCACTCCACCCATACAGTATAAGAAGGAATCAGTACTGCAAACTAAACAAGGATATACATTTTGAGCCTCAAGAGCAGGGTCAGTCCATCCAGGCATTCTACTTGTATGTTTTATGAGAGTGAAGCTATTACATTAGCAGTATTTGTTAGTAGTTCTCATCTTGCTAATAAAACTGACTGTTGTAGCCTTGTGTCCTCCCCACCCCCCACCCCTGCTAGTACAGTAATCCTAACTGTCCAATAGACAGTATACATTTAATTCACATCCCTGTGACTAAATTAACCATCAAGCAGCCCTCTCAGGGCTTTCTGCCTTAGTTTGTATCACTTGGAGGCCCACCTGTTTATTTGCATCTCTATACATTCCCCTTCATTGCTAATGTATCTCCCTACTCTAATCTGTGCATGAACTGGTTACTAATCAGCAAGTCAATGTGAAGACACACTCCCAACCTTAATAAACTTTGCTGTCTCTTCTCTCCTTCACTTTACAGGTAGTTATAATTATTACTTACCCCCTCGGAGGCCTTCACTGATATCCACTGATTGCCTCTCTGGTTTCTTTGCATTCCACCTGGTTTATACCCCTTGTGCTATCTCCCTCCCCCAATACAAAGTCTATATTAGAACCCTGCTGAGCATGGAGCCATCTTTAAATTTCTAGTCTCCCACCAGGACACAAGTGCTCTTCAGCAATTACATTCTGCTTGCCGGTAAGCCATTAGACCTCAGGAATTTGTTTAAAGTGTTCAGATTTGTAAAGTAATACTTACATTTTGCTGTATTTGGATCTATACAACTAGTATTCATTTTTCTGATTCCTGACTACTGATCTGCTTATTTGTTTATTTAACTGGTTGATTCTGTCATTCAGGAATTGTGTTTTTACTGACACTACCACTGCAGCTATGTTGTCTCTATGCTACTAAAACTGCTGTTATAACTGTAATGTACATCTAATTGACCTATTCTTGGAATTAGAAACAGTATTTACTGACTTAGCACTACAGTTGTCTCTGCTACTGCTTCACCTGTGCTGTTGTGTTCATTTTCCTTTTTCTTGTATGCACAGGATAATTGGCTGATAAATGTATTGTGCATGATTTATTAACCTGTTTCCAAACTAAGATATGGCACTGTGATTACTGTTGAAGCACTCACAAACTGTAGCAGTAGCATCTATTCTACTGCTTTATCCACACTATCCTCAAATTTGTATCTTTTACACCCTCCTATCTCCTAATTACTTCATTTGACCTGTCTTTGTCTCCTTCTACTAGCTTCATCCTATCTTTTTTTCTCTCTCTTCAGAGCGCTCTTAAGCAAATCTGCAGTCTGCGGCTACCACTCCACCCATACTGTATAAGAAGGAATCAGTACTGCAAACTTAACACACTCCCAACCTTAATAAACTTTGCTGTCTCTTCTCTCCTTCACTTTACAGGTAGTTTGAATTATTACTTATCCCCTCTGAGGCCTTCACTGATTTCCACTGATTGCCTCTCTGGTTTCTTTGCATTCCACCTGGTTTACACCCCTTGTGCTATCTCCCTCTCCAATACAAAGTCTATATTAGAATCCTGCTGAGCATGGAACCATCTTTAAATTTCTAGTCTCCCACCAGGGCACAAGTGCTCTTCAGCAATTACATTCTGCTTGCCAGTAAGCCACTAGACCTTAGGAATTTGTTTAAAGTGTTCAGATTTGTAAAGTAATACTTACTTTTTTCTCTTGTCTTGGTTGACTCTGCCCCGCTTCGTTTGCCCTCTCTAAAGCTCGGGCTCTCTCCGCTCCCCTCCACTGTCCTCTATGCCCTCCCGCCCCCACTACCTCTAGATTTATAGTAATCACAGCCACACCCACAGCTCACCCTCACATCACCTCCACCAATCACAGCTCCTCAAGTAATTTTTATTTTATTTTATTTTTTATTTATATTTGTTGACTGGGAGTGTCCGACTGGACATAGGTCCATTTTCAATGGAGGCCTGGGGAGAAAAGCTCCACAGTTAAAATAAACATACAGTAGTTACATTGGATTACATAGCGATTAACAATTTGCATAGCAATTACTTACAACATATTTACAGATGAAGAACATAGTACATCAGCAGACAACTAGAATCTTTATCTGTGAAGTACATAACAGACATTAACAAATGTTACAAGAAGAAGTTCCTGCTGTATAATAAGTACTGGCTTATGAGCATCTGAGCTTGCTATAATCAAGGTAGTTAGTGGAGTGGAAAGAAAGGTAGTGGTTGGATGGGGTGGGTGATATTAGAGTGGGAGTTACAAGGGCATAGCCAGCATGTTTTTAGGTGTGCTTTTAGTAAAGTTTTGACGTGGGTGCATGATGGTATGGAGGTATTGTGGGTGGGAGGGAGTTCCATAATTTGGCTATGGTGCAAGAGAATAGTGCTTCACCAGCAGAGTTATTGGCTTTAGTGATCTGCAAGTGATTTTTGTTGCTGGATCTTAGTGGTCTGGTGGTGTGATAGGGTTGGAGTAGATTCTGGAGGGATGGGACATTTAGTGGATGGTTTACTAGTTTGTGTGCGAATGAGAGTTGATACCATTGAAGGAGGTGAGGGAGTTCAAGCCAGCCCAGTTCAGCAAGTGAGAGACAGTGGTGACTATGGTAGGATGCCCCTGTGGTGAATTTGGCGATTTTGTTGTAGCAGGTCTCTAGCTTGTTTAGATTGCATTGCCTTAGGTTGGTATATATTGGAGAGGCATAAAGTAGGGTGGAAATAAGGTGGGAATTTGCTATTGAAATCTTTGCTGCTTTGTTGAGAAGTTGCTTATTTCTGTATAGCGCTCCTAGTTTTTTGTGGACTTTTTCTATGGTCATGGATATGTGAATGTCAAATGTTAGTTTATTGTCTGTTTCCACTCCTAGCAATTTGGTGTGTGCAGTTAGGTATATAGTGGTGTTGTCTTTTGCTATGATGTTAAAGTGAGAGTTGTTTTGAGTATGTTTGGTGGGTTGGAAGATGAGTAGTTTAGTTTTGTTTGGGTTGAGTATTAATTGGGCATCGGATAACCAAGGTTCAACAGAGGAAAAGGCTTCCTGTGTGACTTTTTGCAGTTTGGGTAGGGACTGGGCTGAGCAGATGATGGTTGAGTCATCTGCGTATTGTATGAGTGTGCCATGTTTGGTGGCAGAGGCTAGATTATTGGTGAAAACAGAGAAGAGTAGGGGTCCAATGATGGATCCTTGGGGAACCCTTATGGAGACAGGTAGTTGGGGAGATATGTCATTCTGCCATACAATGGATTGTTGGCGGTCAGACAGGTAACTCTGAAACCAGTTGGTGACTGATTGTGAGAAGGATAGGTTATTGAGTCATATCATATTATACCACACCAACTTGCTCCACACAAAATCCTCCCAGTCATTCTCATTCCCACTAGGCATTTTTTATATCACCCACACTACTTCCCCATCCACATATAGTGCAACCCTATAAATCCTATTCAGAACCCCCACCTATGCTGTCATTCTTACTCCAAAAAAAACACAATACTTTCTCACACTCCTCACCAAACTCCAACATCTGTATAACCATTTTAACTCCAGGCTCACCATAAGTGGGGATATCCACCCCAACCCAGGCCCAAATCCATCCTGTCCAACACAAACTGCTCCAACACAAATGAAAGAACATAACACCCCCATTTTCTTCATCCCTGGGCAAATCAACAACAGCAGCAGCAAAACCAACCATCTTTTAATGCTAAATATTAATATTAGAAGTATCAAAAATAAAATACCTGAACTCCAGGCCACAATAGCACACTACTCCCCAGACATAGTTGCTTTAACAGAAACCTGGCTAAATAAAAACATAGCTAACTCAGAAGTTCTCCCTACCGGCTACAATATCATTAGACAAGACAGACCACTTCATAAAGGGGGTGGAACTGCCTTAATGTACAAGTCCAACTTAGCTGTCCGTCAATTACCAAACTCCTACCCCTCCCCCAATAATTGGGACATACTTATCTCACAACTTCAACTTCACCCTAAAAAAGTCATCACCACAATTGTGATCTATATTCCACCTGGTAATACACCTGCTAGCCTTGAAGACTTCTTGCCCTGGTGTTCTTCCACATACTCACAAGAAACCCTTATTCTGGGGGACTTCAACCTAGATTGGTTTACCTGTATATCAGAACCACCAAGTAATGGGGGGTGTGGCCAAGGATGAACACAGGATAGCAGCAGATTTCTTCAGCTCCACCAATTTCACAGCACTGACAGGAAATAATTACTTTAAAAATTAATTTATGAAGTAATTTTCTTTCTAAATACATTTGGAATATCTGTTTCTTGAATAATATCTAAAAAAGAAAGAAAATTTTAATAATATTCCTGTCAGAAAACACTTTGGAAATTTCTCTGTCAGCTCCTCTGTTTGAAATGAGTTCCAGTAAGACAAATTCTCAAGATTCCAGCATCAAGAAAGAACTTCAGTCTCTGATATCTACAATCCAGCAACTTACTGCCAAAATGGACAAACTGGATACTAAAATTGATACCTTCATAGAAAAAACTACAAAACAAATAGACTTGTTACATATAGACTTGCAACAACAGAAGACTCTGATTACAGGCATAGAAGAGACTGTAAATGACATGGAGAATAGAATCCAAGAAGAAGAAATCAACATTGAGTTTTTGCTGAAACAGAACACACATCTACAAACTAAACTTGATGACCTGGAAAATAGATCTAGGCGCAATAACATTAGGATTTTTGGACTGCCAGAAAATATAGAAGGTAACAATATTACTTCTTTTTTAAATACATGGCTCCCTAAAACTTTAGACTTGCCAGAAGCATTTTCTTTTGGTATCGAAAGAGCCCATAGATCCATATCTAATTCTAACTCTAACAAAAGTATCCTAGATCAGTTATAGTTAGATTTCTATCATCTTTGATAAAGAGATGGTACTTAAATCTGCTTGGGCTAAAGCACCTGTTAAAATTAATGAGGCAACTGTGCGTTTTGACAATGACTATTCTTCCTTGGTAATAACTAAAAGAAAAGTTTTTTCTGCCATTAATAAGAGAGCTTAAGAAAGCACAGTTTAAAACCTACCTTCTGTTTCCTGCCAAACTAAAAATCTTTCTTCCTGATGGCCCTAGAATTTTTGAAGACTTAGACTCTGCATTGCTGTATATCAAAAAAAATAAGATTTTGGATAAAATAGAGGAAATGGAATGGGCTAGTCCTTCATTAAAGAGGTTGGCAACAGAAGCTTCATGGAAGACTTCAGAGAAGAAAAAAAGACTAAAAAACAAATGACTTGTTCTATGTTTTTTTTTTCTCTCTCTCTCTTTTCTTCACTATTAATCTTTTTAAATACAGTTACTGCATTTCCAGAAAGCCACAAATATTCTGAAAAAGATTTAATCAAAGTTATTTTCTGTGTACAAAGAAATGTTTTTGTCTCATAAATAGTCAAAATATCTGAGGAACAAATAACAAGCTATCAATCAACTTGTTTCTCTTTGTGATAAAGAGACCCAAGGTTAGTAATTTGATACATTTTTTTTCTTTTGTTTTAAATAATGACACTCTTTTTAGATTATGCATTCAGTAAGGGGTGGGGGAGGGCAGGGAGAGAAGTGTGATGAAAATATGATAAGTGGAATAATAACTTATTAATTCCTTTTAAAAAAAAAAGTATATATGCTGTTTAATATTGTTGCTAATTATTTTGCCATGATTCTATTGCTTATACTTGTTTACAAATAATCTGTCATGATTTAATTACTAATAATTAGAACTAAATAGTAGTAAATAATATGTTTCATATCTATCTTTATTAATATAAGCAGCAAGTAATATTCCACTGTAGATACTTTTTATAGCTTCCTTTTTTCTCTCTTTTTCTTTTATATAAGTACATTTACATGCTTTTGATAATACTGATACATATATATAATAAGATTTGTATAAAAAATTGAATTGGGGCAAAAAATTAGTTGTATTATATATTAATAACTGAGGATTTAGTTTCACTGTCATAGAGACTGTAATAACTTTTAAAATACTTCGCGAAGGTTTTACTCTGTTTAGTTTCATTTATATAGCTAAATGAATGTCAGTCACTTGCATTTATCAAAATTCCCGCCAGAATGTTAAGGGAGACAATTTGGGATGTGGGTTATCTCGTGAATAGTGTCCTTGAGTTGTTTTAAAAGCTTCAACACTCAGAACTCACGCAGAGAAGCTGAATGCAGTCAATTTGAACTTTGACCTCTGAATTCACACTGACACATCGCAGATTCAAGAAGAACACTCTACCAGGAAGTAGAACTGCTGCAAATGCGACTCTGTGATGGAAAATGAACTCTATAACATTTAAATGTGAGTTATTTTTTATAACTACTTACTTATTCATGTTATAATTTATAAAATATGAAAGTTATAATGATTTTAAATGATTCAGTATCCCATAGTAAGCAAATGTGATATTTTAGAAGGCATAGAAAGTAAAACATATATACATATGTTTTTGAAAGTTTACTTGACTGCAACATATTAATGTATGTAAAGACTTATGATTTAAACATATACAATACTACAATTCATTTGACTTATTTAACTGACAAGCATAAATATCATTATGATTTTATCTTAGAAGAAGTTGTCATGTGACATATTTTAAAGCAGCAGTTCAGATATATAAAATACAGATGGCTTTCTTCACAATAATTCAAGTATATCTGGGAATTTACATAGCTATGCAGTATGATTTGTAACCATATTTATGAACATAAATATTTTATTTAACTGGAAATAATAAGTATGAGAAAAAAAAGCTTTGATGCAAGTAATTTAAAGTCTTTTAGAAGCTGTTAACTGCATTTCTATGGCAGAAAATAGGTATATCCTAATATATGTAATGTCGAAACCATAATAGCCTAAGTTATTGACTTTAAATGAACATAAGAACTTATTTTTACAAACTTTGAAGAAATTAATATGTAGATATGCCCCTTTTTTTTTTCTCTCTCTCTCTCTCTCCATCTCACTTCTTTTCTTTCTCTCTCTCTTCTTGGTTCCTAATATTAAGTTTATTTGAATGCTATTTGATTATAAATCTATTATATTAAATAGATGTACATAGCAGTATGAATTGTTTTTAAAAGTTCCTATTTGTTTATATGATGCTGATTTATCAAATGTTTAGCTTTGTCTTACTAGATAGTCTAATTGAAAGAGGTTAACTTTAGTTAATAATAACTAGTATTAAATTGATAAGGTGGCAGCTGAGGTACTGCTGCTTAGGGTAGGGGGTTAACTTGAGTGGTATGTACTACTCAAAGTTGGAGTTTTTAACTCCAGGCTGGGTGCAAGGTTTAATCCTTATATTATTTTCTTCTGTTTACTGTTGTTTGTATATAGTTCTGACATCCACAATACATTTTGTAAGCTCATTGTCACTACAAACAAAATCGAAGCTTATACAAAATCCCATAAGAGTTTCAATAACTACAGCTATATTTAAAGGTACACCTAAAGGAGGAGGTATAACATTACTTATTTTGTTAATTGTTATTCTGATTATAAGTTTTATATGTTTTAAAAATGACGAATGACTTCTCTAAAAGGAATTTCTTTAAACATTAATGGACTGAATAATCCATGTAAAAGGGCAAGCTTAATGAGATACATTAATTTACATAAGGCCAACTTAGTAGTCCTACAAGAAACACATCTCCTGAAAAAGGATATTGATAAATTAGCCACAAATAAATATACAGTATTAGTTAGTTCAGAGCACACTCAGAAAAAAAGAGGAGTGGCTATTTTATGGAATAAAAGTATGCCCATACCTAAAACTATTAAGTCTTATGAAGATGATAAAGGAATGTTTTGTATGGTTACATACATTAATACAGTGAAATACCATCTTAATAAGATCATATCATTCTCTATAGGAGATATTATTTTAGCAGGTGACTTTAATTGTATCCTACATGAAAAAGATACTACTACTATAAGAAAAAGGAAAATTACATCTAATGCAAAACATTTAAAGGATTTTGTTAATTCTTACCATTTAAATGATATTAATAATCAGACTCAAAATCATTACCATACACCTTTTTTTCTAACAGATATAAAACTTATTCAAAAATAGATAGAGTCTTTATTTCTAACCAGATGGTAACAGAATTAATTAACTCTAAAATCATTTCTTGTCCTATATCAGATCATAATTCAATTGTCTTTGAGTTCATGATAAAAAGTACTTACAATGTTCAGATCAAAAGGATACCAGCATACTTAACTCAACTAAAAGACTATAAAGATTATATACTTTCAGAAGTGCAAAATTTTTTAGACATAAATAATACTCCTGAAGTCTCCATTGTTTATGTTTGGGATGCTTTAAAATCATAACTATATGGACAAAGTATCAGATGGTATAATAATAAAAGAAAATCTTGGGATAAGGAATTATTAGATATTCAAAGTAAATTAGACTCTTATAAGCATAATAATAAAGAAAATATTATGGACAAAAAAGTCATTGAAGAAATAAACAAACTAAATGAGAAATACAAAGAAATTTTAACTCATAAAGTTAAAATAACTTTAGAGAAATACAAGTTTTTGTCTTACTCAATAAGTCCAAAATACTTACATAGACTTAAAAATAAAACAAAAAGGTTGAATAAGCAAAATCATATCAAAGAAATTTTCTCTCTAAGGAAAAAGAAGAATGTTTCTAGTCTACCAGAAATATTAGATGAATTTAGAAATCACTTTCACAAAATTAATCATAATAATATTAACATGGAACCTAAAGATAAAATAAAGACATTTATAACTACAAACATGAATAAAAAACTTAATAAACAACAGATTAAACTATTGGATAAAAATATTTCATATACAGAGGTTGTTACACAAATAAACAAGCTTAAATCAAACAAAGCACCAGGTAATGATGGTATTATACCAGAGATATATAAAATCCTTTCTAAAAGTACATACTCATTAATACATAAGGTTTTTATTTTGGCCCAAAATGAGTTAATAACTCCCCCATCTTGGCAATACACATTTATTTCGCCAATTTTAAAACCCAATAAAGACCCAACTAGATGCTCTTCATATTGACCTATTTCATTACTTAATGTTGATTATAAAATGTTTATGAGTATTTTGGTGATAGATTGAAGACAATCATCCCTGGCATTATAGATATAGATCAAACAGGCTTCATTGTAAATAGAAATACTTTTGATAATATAAGGAGAACTCTAACATTAATTGATTTTGCAAATAGGAGAAAGAATGATTTAACACTTATTAGTCTCGGCATAAGTTCAGCATTTGATTCAGTAAGTTGGGACTACTTGTTTATCTTACTGAAGTGCACACACTTTTCAGATGCATTTGTAAATCTAATTGAACATCTATATAAAGGAGCATTGGCTTACATTAAGATAGGAACATATGTCTCACAAAAATTACCCATTCTAAAAGGTACAAAACAAGGGTGTCCACTCTCTCCATTATTATTTACTTTAATAATGGAGCCTTGGGCTAATCTGATCAGAAACAGTACTGATATAGAAGGATTTGATATAGATGAAAATACAACATCTAAAATTCAACTTTTTGCAGATGATGTTCTAATTACATCAGCAGGATCTAATTCTTCTATGCAGTCCCTATTTGATAAAATGATGAATTTTAAAAATATTTCTGGTTTAATATTCAATGAAGAAAAAACTAAAATACTACCTATATATACACAAAAAAATGTTCTCATTAGTGATTTTAGTAAATATATACCCAATTCAGGTCAGATAACTTATTTAGGTATACTATTAACTAAGGATATCAAATATATTATACATAATAATTATAATACCTGTCTTCTTAATATACAAAATCTTTTCAATACCTGGAATAATATGTTTTTTACTATGGAAGAGAGACTTACAATTATTAAAATGATAATATTCCTAAGATATTATACTTAATACAATCAATAATACTCCCACCTACAAAAATAATTATCAAGAAATTGAATACACTAATGTTAAATTTCCTATGGGCACCTAATAGACCTAGGATTGCATTAAAGAAACATACTAATAGCTGGTCTCAAGGGGGCATTTCTTTTCCAGACTTTAACTTATATACTATCTCTTCTATTATAAAAGTTATTACTTTGTTTATACATCAGTCATATGTTGCAAAATGGAAAGATTACTGGGAACTAATTAGTATTCACTTCATGAAAATCTCTTTAACACATAAAAATATGATTGTAAATAACTCCATGCTATGGTTACTAAAAGAATTTTGTACTTCACCTATTACACCAAAATATATAGTTAGTTATCCATTAAACATTATTATTAGTTATCGTAATTTTATATTCATGCATCCTAAGTATAAGGAATGGAATTTTATTATATTCCCTATAATGTATACACGAGGTATGCTTTTGTCATCCACTTCTGAAAGAACCCATTTAGTCACAGAAAATGATCTAAAGTACTGGTATCATTTGCTATCTGATAATAAAGTTAAAAATTTAGACTTCTTAAAACAAGAATTTGATCTGAGAGAAACTTGGTTAGAAGTTCAGACCTTTAGACAACATCTTATTAATAAAATTGATTTAATGTCTATAACAGTTAAAGAATCTATTCCAACACTGATTGATTACTTGATATTAAATTTACAACATAAAGTTTCTGATAAGGGTAAGCTTTCATACATACATAAAATTATTAGAGAAGAAACTTATTACAGTGTTGATACCTATTGGAATTATTTCACTTCCATTAATGGTGAATCACCAAATCAACAAGATAAACAATATATATTGGAATCTGCCTATAAAACTACTTCTTCCATTATCTGGAGACTTTTTACTTGGAAATTTTTACATAGATCCTTTTATACACCTTTGACGATGAATAAAATAAATAATAAAGACAATCTATGTAAAAGATGTAATGTAGAAATTAATGCTGATTGGGCACATATGTTTTATGACTG
The DNA here is from genome assembly GCF_019279795.1 of Protopterus annectens. Taxonomy (NCBI): domain Eukaryota; kingdom Metazoa; phylum Chordata; order Ceratodontiformes; family Protopteridae; genus Protopterus; species Protopterus annectens. The sequence goes on from NC_056725.1 coordinate 587,057,342, forward strand.
TATAAAATTGAAAGAATATTGGAAGTCAATCAATGATTTTTGCAGGCTCTTTTACAGATAATTTCATTATTTCTAAATCTCTTATATTATTCAACACTCCTGTACCTCAAAGTGTTAAAAAGGTTAAGCTTCCCTTGTTATGGTCTATTCTAGCAGTGGCTAGAAAAATAATAACCAGAAATTGGATTTCAGATACACCTCCTTCGTTTAATGAATTTAAAAATGTTATGACTGTAGTGTGCCATATGGAATTGATGGCAATAAAATCAAGAACTACTAGAAAAACATCTTACTATATTATATGGGATACTTTACAAAATCTGTCAAAAAAATCTTAACTTCAATAGCATGGTATTTTAGTTTAATTAATTGATTTGATTGTAGTGGATGTCTTTGTAAATACTTTGGTTATTTTATTGAATGTTATAACCATTTCTATTTTAATTACTTGTATAAAATTGTTATGATATTTATTTTGTATGTTAAAAACAATAAACTTGTTTAAAAAAAAAAAAAGAACCACCAAGTAATCTAATAAATCTCCATGGCTACCTGCAGCTAGTCCAAATTCTAACTAGATGTGATAAAAAAATCTAAAAGGGAATCCATCCTTGACTGGGTCCTAACTAACAACCCCATATTGTACCCTCACACAGGCAGTCTCCCAGACACCTTAAGTGACCACAACATAATATACTTTATACATAGTAGAACAAGCATATGCAAAACCACTAACTATATATCCACTAGAAACACAAAAAAATGTATCTCCTGGGGTCCTCAACACTTTACTCTGTAACTGTGACTGGCGACCCTAAAAACCCTCCCACTTGACCAGGCTGTAGCATATTTCAACAAAACATTTCTACAACACCTAGACACTGTCGCTCTATTGCACAAAATCAAGGTTAGAACCTCTACAAACTCCTGGCTCAGTAAAGAAACCAAACAAATCCTCAAGTCCAGAGACACTGCCTGGCTTTACTATCAAAAAAACAAAGAAACACAAAGCCTAACTAAGTACCAAGAACTGTGCAACCATGCAAAAAAATACATTAGGCTGGACAAAAAATCCTACTACACAACATTACAAACTAAATACCAACACAACCCACAAAAATTTTGGAAAAATGTAAACCAGCTAATAAAATCCACCCAAAAGGCTACCCCCAAACCAACCACCCCAGACACTAAAGTTCCCATCAAAACACAATTCAACTCCCATTTTGTGAACTCAATTCTATCCTTAGTATCACAGGACAGTTCCTTCCTCACTATCCCCCCAACACAAATAACACTAATACAAGCTTTACCCTCAAAACAGTTTCCACCACTTCAATCAAAAGCATGCTCTCCAAACTAAAAACCTCATCAACAGCAGCCAACCTACTCCCCAGCTATTTCTTGAAACTCACAGCAGATGCTACTGCTGTCCCAGTCTCCACTCTCATAAACAGATCAATTGTTGAAAACTATGTGCCTAAACTCTGGAAAATATCCTATATTTCACCCATACATAAAGGCGGGACCTCCACTGAATTTAATAACTACAGACCCATTGCTTTACTCTCCCCCCTGGCCAAAATCCTAGAAAAATGCATCCATACCTAAATACTAAACTATCTCCTAGACAGAAACATCCTGTCACCTACTCAGCATGGTTTCAGACCTGCCCATAGTACCACTACAGCCCTCCTCTGCTTCACAGACACAGTAAACCGTCTCAAAAATGAAGGCCTACAAGTGTCAACTCTTTTTTTGGATATGTCCAAAGCATTTGACACAGTCTCATACCAAATCCTACTAAACAAACTAAAGCAATATCATCTATCAAATTCCACTCTTACCTGGTTCCAAAGCTACTTAACTGACAGGTACCAAGCTGTGAAATGGGAAAATTCTCTCTTTCCTCAGCTGCCCATAACTATAGGATTCCCACAGGGTTCTATCTTAGGACCACTACTATTCACAGTCTTCACAAATGACCTCCATACCTCCACACAGCATGCATCTATAATTCAGTATGCAGATGACACTACCTTAATCTATGCTGCACAAAACATACCCACCCTCCTGCAAACAACTCAACTAGCATTCTCTGACGTTGAAAACTACCTTACCAAAGCCCAACTTATCCTCAATCCAAAGAAAACTCAGCTTATGATTATAACCAGTTCTAACAAAAACACTAACAGTCAATTCACTATCTACTCCGCAAATGCTACTCCAATTGCTCCAGTGGCACAGGCTAAGCTATAGGGAATAACCATAGACTCCCACCTAAAATTTGATAGTCATCTCAACTTAACTATTAAACAAGTACATGCCAAACTGGGGTCACTCTACCGTATCAAACCATTTCTTACCCACAACACAAGATCAGCCATTGCTCACTCCCAACTTCTATCTACCCTACTCTATACATCTCCCATTCTGACTAATCTCAACAAAACTGAACTAAGCAAAATGGAAGCCTGCTATAACAGAATTGCCCGCTTTGCTGCAAATTGCTCATATAGAACTCATCACCGTAATGCTTGAGACAGCTCCACTGGCTTGAACTGCCCAACCTCCTAACCTACAATCAGCTCTGCCTCTGTCATTCTATCTATTACCTCCCCAATAAGTGTCCTGCCCTCAAAAACCTAGTACAACATCACTCAGCCAAAAGGCCTCTTAGATCATCAAGCAAACTACTACTAGAAGTCACCAACAGCTACAGTAGCTTTGGAGATGCACTATATAGTAGTTCAGTGGCTAAAAAATGGAACTCTGTCCCTACAAGCATTCAAAACACATCATCCAAAGCCTCCTTTAAAGACCTCATCAGGCAACATCTAAAGCAAAGTTGGCAGTGCCATGATTGCTCCCCAGGCTAGTGAAAGTGGATGACATATACATACTAAATCTAGAGCACTTGATAATAGTTTTCAGTCTTACTCAAAAACACTGGCTAATCTACAATGTATGTATTGTACCTGTATACTATGTATGTATTCTACCTATGTTCAAAATTTCAGCTGTACACCACAAATCTATTAATTACCTTTATTTTTAAAATTAATATTTTTTGTTTGTTCTCTCCACTGTAACTGTTTATGTGCCTCATACCACTGTAAAAACATGTCTCTTGTAATTTGTGTGTATACTGATCATGTCTAAATAACTAAATGTGTCTGTAATTTTTTTTGTGGAGCTTTTCTCCCCGGGCCTCTGCTGAAAAAGAGCCTTTTCAGCTCAGTCAGACACCCCCGGTTAACAAATGTAAAATAAATTAAAAAAAATAAATAAATAAATAACCATGTTTTTGGAAGTCTGATAAGCAAATCTGCCAAAGTGACTAAGAAGATTAGTGTGTGTACTGTTTATTCTTGACCTGATTGTTACTTGAAAACGGTACAGAAGTAAGGGAACCAATTGAATTAATTGCTTTAGTCTACAGTTGGGGCACTGTGACCCCCTTCAGATATTGAAACTGCTTTACCATTTAACCTATTCACTCACATCTATTGAATTAATCTTTCCCCACCAGGTAACAGCAGTCCTGCTAAGCCTACACTAAAAGAAGGACACTACACAGCAGAATCTAAAACTGAAAACCTGTTATGTGCTGCCCGTTGACCTAACCATCCTACCAAGGTTATTACATATAAATTCTCTCTGTGAATGCCACAGCTGCTGACCTGGGTCTATAGTACGTTTTAATTGCCAAATTTACTGCACCAATTCCTAAAGGAATACTGGATGCCTAATGAGTAATTGCCCATATATTAAAATTAATTGGAAGCAAAACTGAATAATATTACTAAATTGGAAGTAAAATATACAGTGTTCCCCAAAAATAAAGCAACAATGGGAAGTAAAACAGCAATATTAAATTCCCCTAACTTGAGAAAGGTATACTTGAAACAATACATATTTACTTTAAAAACCTCACCTTATAAAATCCTAAGTACACCTACCTACAATTGCAGGTACTGAGATCCTTGTTAATTCCACATAATAAGATCCTTTATGTCAGGTTTAGCCCTGCTCCGCTTGCCCTCGCTGCACTGGGGCTCATTTTGTACCCCTCCCTGCCCCCAATTCTCACCCGCCCCCACTGCTGCTAGCTTTATAGCCACAACACCACACCTCTCCTATCTGAACCAATCAGGATCTTACTCCTTAGCTTATCCCACCCCTCACATCCCCCTTCATGTCCTTATCAGAACCAATCAGTACTGTACTGATTATTCTTACCCAGCCCTTCACCCCTCCCCCCTAGTATATATTTTTACTATCCACAAAATCCTGAGGGCCCCATATTTAAAACATTAAGCTAGCCTCCAACTATGTTACCATCCAAAACTGTATCACAACTCTCACTGCTATCCCTTATGATAATTCTATATCTCCTCTCCACTTATGAAAATAAGTCCTATCAAGGATTTCACCACCCAAAATGTCAAACAACAACACTTGGGTCAAACATGGCAGGTTACCCATTAGTTACTTCTATACCCATCTCCTTAACCCCAACATTCCATCAGCCTATCCAACCTAGGTACATTAGCTCAAAAGCGAAACATTATCAAAGACTTACATATAAATTCCTTAAGCTAATTATAACCCTACACTACAACCTCATTATGGACGAAGATATTCACCCAAACCCCGGCCCTTCCACTCCAGCCAGCTCAACCATATACAACTATAAGCCGACCAAATCACTATCTATAAATAGGTCCACCAACTCCCTACTGGTCTCCCATCTAAATATTAGAAGTATAAATAATAAGGTGCATAACCTACCTGGCTAAAACCATCAACCTCAGATAATGAAGTTTTACCACCTGGGTACAATATACTTAGGCTTGACCGGATTACCAGGAAGGGAGGGGGGTAGTTGTACTCTTCAAATCTACCCTAAATGTTACCTTAAACCCCACTCAGCCACCCCAGGTTAATAAAGTAGAAATACTTTCCACCAAGTTACAAATTAATAAAAACAAATGCATAAATATTATCTGCTTGTATATTCCCCCAGGGAATAATACCAATACCGTTGAAGATATCCTCCACTGGTTATCTGAAAACTATCCATAAGAAACAATAGTACTTGGAGATTTTAATAGTGACTGGATCACCTGCTCCTCTCAATTTCCTACCACCCATGTAAACCTACATGGGTTCACACAGATCATATCCACCCCAACCAGAATGGGTAAACTCAACCAAAAAGAGAGTATATTAGACTGGATATTAATCAACAGCCCCCCACAAATGTACACATCATGGACCATCCCGTATGACCTTAGTGATCACTTTATCACCTGTATTTGTAAACATAAGTTCTATAATTCCCACCAGCCCACCTATAGAACAGTAAGAAATAACAAAAACTTTCAACCTGACAAGTTTCAGGGTGAACTTAAATCTTGTAATTGGACTGCCCTAAAGCGTTTGCCCCTAGAGGAAGCAGTTGCTTTAACAATAAATTCCTCACCATCCTTGATGCTCCTGCTCCTGCTCGTTCTGCTAGGATCAAAACAAAAGCTGCACCATGGCTCTGCAAAGAAACCAAAACAAAATCATAGTCAGAAACAGGGCCTGGACTACATGGCATGCTACAAAATCCCCACAACATCAAATTCAATTTCGACAAATAAGGAATGAGACTAAAAGATCCATCTTACTAGACAAAAAAATTATTACTTCCAGCTCCAGCAAGGAAACCATAACAACCCTCAAAAATTCTGGGCAGGTATAAAGAAACTACTGCACCCAGTTCAAACCACCACCCCACCTCCCTCAGGATATATGGATAAACCATCAGAAGATGTAGCTAACACCTTTAATAGTTTCTTCACTGAGACTATCCAAGCCTTAGCAAGCCAATTAACCGTGAACCCCTCTAACACCCAGGATACCAATTCCAGTACACAGCCATCCTTTAGCTTCCAACCAGTCTCTATATCTTTCATTCACACTCTAATCAAAAAAACTATAACCCACTACCTTAGCCACTGACATTCTCCCTGCTGATTACTTACAAAAAGCTGCAGATACCATAGCATACCCCATCCCCATTCTAATTAATCGGACCATATCAGAAGCCACAGTCCTCTCTATCTGGAAAATATCTCGGGTTATACCCCTCCATAAAGGTGGTAGCTCTACTGAATTATCGAATTATAGACCAATAGCCATCTTGTCACCTCTGGCCAAAATCATGGAAAGATGTATTCACAAACAACTTCTCCACTTCCTAATTCAAAACAACCTACTAGCTAATATTCAGCATGGCTTCAGACCACATCACCATACCACCACTGCCCTCCTCACCTTCTCTAATGCTATATACTATAACAGGAACAACAACAGATTATCCTCAGCTCTTTTTCTGGACCTCTCTAAGGCTTTTGATATGGTTAATCACCAGCTGCTCATCCGCACCCTGAAAACAATGTCTCTAGACAATCATTCTCTTCTATGGTTTCAATCTTATCTGCACAACAGACAACAAGCCATCCTATGGAAGAACAAACTATCCAACCTCCAACCCAACACTCTAGGTGTCCCCCAAGGGTCTATTCTGGGACCACTACTGTTCTCCATTTTTATTAACGACCTCCACACAATCATCCCAACAGCCAACTGCATTCAATATGCAGATGATTCCACATTGATCTGCACTGGCACCTCTCATACAGAGCTGCAGACAACTACTCAAAGTACCTTTAACTTAGTTGAAAATTGGCTTGCAGACCATTGTCTGATTCTAAATGCCAACAAAACAAAGCTCCTACTTTTCTCCCCCACCCAAAGATCCCTGATGTTATCGCTCTCCATTAAGTCTAATAATGGTACCATAATCTCCCCAGATAACCACACCAAACTCCTTGGGGTCATTATAGATAACAATCTTAAATTTGACATGCACGTCACTATACAGGATAAAGCCATTCCAAACCACATCTGCTGGGACCGCCATTGCCCACTCCCATCTACTCTCTACCCTCTTCTATGCTTCCCCTTTACTTGTCAACTTAAATAAAGCCAAATTCAACAGACTCTGTAGATGCCACAATAACATTGCCAGATTTGCCACTGGACTGCCTTATAGGACACATCACTGCATAAACCTAAAAAATCTTGGCTGGCTAGCACTACCCAGGCAGATTCAGTATAATCAACTTATTGTGGCACACAAAGTACTGAACCAGCCTGAAGATGAAGCATCATTTTGCAGTCCATGGTAGTCCACACAAAGTTATTTCTGACAATGTCACACAGTTTACAAGCCAACAGTTCAAAAGATTTGCCAAAGAGTGGGACTTTACTCATGTCACAAGTAGCCCAGAGTATCCACAGTCAAATGGTTTGGCAGAATATGCAATTCAAAATGCAAAACAGTTACTAGAAAAGTCAAAATGAGACAATAGTAATGTTTTCCTGAACCTCTTAAATCTCAGAAATATTTCTCGTGATAAACATTTTGGTTAACCTGCCCTGAGATTTCTGTTGAGACAAACCAGAACCACATTACCAATCAGTAGTCAATTGTTGGTTCCATTTGTCAAAAACAACAGGTCAGTGATAACCTTTCTGTTGAACAAGTGTTTAGAAGTCCTATTATGATAAGACCAGCAAACCACCAAATCCATTACGAGAAGGAGAAGTAGTAAGGATGCAAACGCCCAAAGGTTATGATCGGATTGGAGTCGTGAAAAATATTTGTCCAGAGCCAAGATCGTACATTGTAGAATCACAAGGAGTAGATTTTAGGTGGAATCGGAAACATTTGATACCAGTTTCCGAGCCTATGCCATAGCACATAGCCTGTGAGAAAGACTCTTTATCTCAGAGTGAATTGTCCAATGTTCCAGTTCCAGAAGACATTCCAGAGAATATTCCAGTTCCTGTGATGAGTCCCAAAGTTCCTGATGCAAGTTGTTCACTGAAGACTGTCCCTGTTGCTAAACCCAATCCTGATTACTATGTTACAAGATCCAGTCACATCTCAAAGACCATGTTATAGATACACTGCAACTTGGACATGAATATTGTGTTTGTTTTGATGTCTATATTGATGCATGTTTAATTGCAATGTCAGTTTGATTAAGGGCAATCTTTTTAAGAGGGAGGATGTAGAGTGTGTGTATGTCTCTTTAAGAAGCTATCCAAGGGCTTGCACAAGTGTATAAATACTGAGCACGTGCGAGCCTGACTGTTGTTTTGTAGTAAACTGTTGAGATGTAAGCATGTATGTATGTAAAATCTGTCTGTCAATTAGTTTGTTTATATTTAGTGATGCTGCTATCCATCCTGATGTGTTTCTGTATAATAAAGCATCTAAACGAACTATGACGCCTGTTCATCATCTGTATTAGAGGGGCAAGTGACAGTTACCATTTTCTTGGGGAAGGAGACATAGTTCAAACTCCCCTGTAGTACTAACACCCCTACTAGACAATCAGGTTGGTTGAGGCTACACAATCACATTAAAGGGAAGAAATCATTTGTCCCTGAGTTTGTGCAACCCTGGAGTTAGAATATTTAATTATGAGGAATACATAGCAGGTTCATGGGATTTTGATCCCCTGGAAAAGTAACCTTAATTCTGAAAATATTATTTTGTTATGACTAGTTCAACACTTTGCCAAGGCGTATTTAATTAATTGTGATTTGGTGAATTTGGATTCTGTGACTTTTTGTGTTCCTGTTTTGATTGTGCCATGCTGATGTTGTTCAGCTTTGTGCCCCTTATGTGCTCCAATTTATTGCTCATGTCAAGGTGTGTGCTGCCATTGTCCATCATGCCTGCTTGCTATCCATATAGCTCTTCTAGCATTTGACTGGTCAGTGATGCATACAATGATGCACTCACCTCAAGACACGACCATGTCAAATTCAAATCCAGATTTATTTACAGTAAAATCAGTACAAATATAAATAAATGGCATTCAAACAGATTTACAGTAAAATCAATGAAATATGTATGAATGAATGAATAATTATTGCATAAATAAATAAAATGTCTCAAGCATCAACACAGTCAAATTAATGAATAAATGCAAAGCATCTTGCCCCATTAAAGTACACAGGAAAGAATTCCAATTAACAGTCATTTGAATGTTTAGGTGAATGCCTTGTTAACAGGTATGTGCTCTTTTCTGGAACAGTATTTTTCCAGCACCAGCTAATTGTAGATATTGCTTTCTCTTTTTAGGTACTTGCTTTATATAATTCACAGCAGATGCATTTTGTCCATTTATGGAGGCTTGCATCATGTTGCTACATATGTGCCCTATAACTTGTATTCACGTGTGTGGGGGCATCATGTTATGTTCTTACAACTGACTGCATTCATGTATTGCTTCCTGCTGTATCACCAGGATTGCTGGTCCGTACTGCCTTTACCAGGTTTGTTAAAGAACTCTACCCTAAGTCTACATGTCTTGTGTAAACTAGTGTGTGCTGGTGTTTAAATATAAAGCACAGCTGGACTGCTGACAGGGTACAGGTGTAGAACTGTGCAAGTGGTTTTTTTTTTTTTTTTAGTTAATGTCTAACAGGTAATTGTTGTGGTGCTGATGTTTGCACACTACAATGGATCATTCAGACACATCTGTGCATTCTGCTGCATACCTGTTGGCATGGTTCTGGATCTGAATTTTTAAATCTTTCTTTTGGGTCATTGATTTTACATTGATCATAATCACCACATCTGGCTATCCCAGTTTATGTAACTGGAGCTTTTGAGTGTTCTGTGTTTAGGACATGTCTATGCAATGCATGTCTTTTGTATTTTACATGCTATATACTCAGTCTTTTATGTTCATACATTTCAGCCTGATATTGCTCCTATGTTTGGAATAAATTACTATCTGGGATATTCAACACCTATTTGCTGTTCAGTGCCTCTGGGATATTTATCCATGTACATCCTGTACTTCTGTTTTTGGCTATTCTGAAATGTTTTTAGCCATTGCCATCAGTGCTTTAATGTCCTGGCATGAGACCTCACTTGTGCATACTAATATGATGTATTAGTTACATGACACTGTCTCATTGTTTATCTCCCTGTCTGTGGTTCCAGTATGTTCCATGGTCATTGTACTCTTCTTATTTTGCACTCCACAACTACAACTGGTTGTCTGTGTCTAGAGGTGTAGATGGGTGGAACATATCTGCATGTCTACATCAGTTTTGATGCAATGATGCCATATTCATCATGTGACCTGTTACAGTTTGTTATTACTGAAGATATTGAACTTCAGTTGGTGTGATGTACATGCCATCACAGGCATGTTTCCCTGTGTACATAAGACATACAGGCCATTCCTTGTGAGTGTCATGGTATCACCTTAGTTTTATAATGATGGTGTGCACATAACAATACATCATTGCTATATCTTGCAGCCAGTGAAGCCTTGCAGCATGGCTATTGTGTTTTTGTACTGCTGTACTTATTGTTTTAGCTATTTCTTGCAGATGAGTATATTGAGCTGAGCTCATTTTTGGTACATGCTAATCTCTCACTTTCTTTTGTTAATATATTCTTGCAACTGATTAGCTACTTTGGGTCATTTACGTGACAAGAGTTTGCCTTAAGAATTCTTCCACTTTACATTTAAGTGCACAACCATATAGTTTGAGTAATAGTATCAAAGAATGCCATCTATCAACATTTGAAGATAAGAATCAAAAAGATGTTATTGTATACACTTTTCCAAAGAACCATAAGAGAGATGGTTGTTGCACTGTAATTAACCTGCTAGTCAGTGAAGCTTGAGGCCTTTGTATAAATGTTGTTGCACAATAGTTAAACTGCTAGTCAGTGAAGCTTGAGGCCTATGTATAAATGTCATTGCACAATAGTTAAACTGCTAGTCAATGAAGCTTGAGGCCTATGTATAAATGTCATTGCACAATAGTTAAACTGCTAGTCAATGAAGCTTGAGGCTTATGTATAAATTCCATGAACTCCTTATGTACACTTAGACTAAAAAAAATAATTAGCTTCTTTATAGGTTCATTTATAGGTTCATAGATTAATACTAAGCTAACAGCCCTTCTGGGCCATTTTAAGCCTAGCCAGTTACCCCATGTGAGAATAAAACCCTGTACCTTGTAACTGTAAGGTAAACACCATAACCATTATGCCAACCTCCCACCAGTTCGTCCTCCACTGAAAAGTGGCTTATGGTCTCAAATAAACAATTTTAACCAAAATAACTAGAAATCAAGCACACCAACATACATCTGAGAAAATATGAAGATGGATTTACCAGCTACAGGAGTATTGCACGACTTACCTGTGCTGTGGGTTAGAAGCACCCTTGACTTGTGGCATTTCACTCTTTAAAGTACTAAATGCAGTTTGCCTGTATTTAAGATATTCTAACAGAAAAGAAACTTTGCAGTGTGGAGGGTGCGATGTTCACTTCCCAAATTAATTAATTTAGGAAGTGAACATCACACCATCCACACTGCGAAGTTTCTACTTGGTTTGTTTTTGACCCAGTATAGATTGCATACTGGGTTTTCTGAGACTTCGAAGGACACCACACATTTTTCTTTTTGTACTTAAGATATTCTGCAACATTTCTCAGAGGTAAGAAGTGTTGGGTAGCAGTGGTCAGGAGTGCCATTCAAAGGTCATTAGGATTACCATTTGTAACTCACATTTAGTTTTCAAAGCCAAATCCTGCAATATATTTGCAAACCTCATTTTTTTTTCTAGCTTCAAGCTCACATTTCTCACAGTACCTCTGATTAGTGCTGGAGTGTATTGCCTGTTGACTGTTGACTCTATTCGTTATCCTATCCACTCAACATCTGAACTCTTAATTGTGCCATTGTACAATCACTTGGTGAAATGCATCTTTATTCCTACAGACAACCTTATCAATTTAATAAGACAACTCTTTAAAACAAGGTACTTCTACTTGCAGGTAGAATTTAAGGGAATGTTTAGCAAACGTGCTTTATTGAAATGCTTGCATTCTATATTAATTGTGGTTCTCTGTACATCTTATATGTATATCCAACATTCTTACTAGACTTCTTCTTCTTCTTCTTTTGGCTTTTCCTGGTTAGGGGTCGCCACAGCGGATCACCTGTCCGCTTATGATTGGCAGTAGAGTTTTACGGTGTCGAGTTGCCAGCCTGGCGCCCAACCTTTCACGGAAGGCACACACACACACACACACACACACACACATACACTCATGCCTCCGGTCAATTTAGAGTGTCCAATCCAGCATTATTTTATTTTATTTTATTTACATTTGTTGACCAGGAGAGTCTGACTGGACGCAGGTCCATTTTCAACGGAGGCCTGGGAGAAAAGCTCCACATTCAAATGTTACAGACATTATACAATTTGAGAAACATGTCATTTAAAAAATTATAGACGTTGTTACAGCTGTACAGCATAATACAATATTAAAACAATGTTGTGAAACAGCTGTAGAATATAAATAGAAGTTTAAACCTTAGTGACAGATGTTGAATATGGTTACAGATGTAGAACATAATTCATCAGTAGACAACTGAAACAAGTTGTTTGTGAGGTACATAACAGACATTATCAATTGTTGCAATAAGAAGTTCTTACTGTATAGTAAGTATTTAGGTTAAAGAGCAACCGAGCTAGCTGTTATCAAGGTTGTTAGTGGGGTGCAGAGAGAGGTAGTGGGTGGGTGAAGTGAGTTCTATTTGAGGGGGAGTTGCAAGGGTATATTCTGCAAGTTTTTAGGTGTGCTTTTAGTAAAGATTTGAAGTGGGTGCGAAATGTTACAGAGGTAATTGAGGATGGGAGGGAGTTCCATAATTTTGCTATAGCGCAGGAGAATAATGCTTCGCCAGCAAAGTTATTGGCGCTTGTGACCTGTAGGAGGATTTTGTTGCTGGATCTTAGTGGTCTAGTGGTAAGATAGGGTTGGAGTAGATTCTGAAGGGATGGTACTTTTAGTGGATGGTTTACTAGTTTGTGGGCGAGTGCGAGTTGGTACCATTGAAGGAGGTGAGGGAGCTCTAGCCAGCCTAGTTCTGCCAGTGAGAGACAATGGTAACTACGGTAGGATGCCCCTGTGGTGAATTTGGCAATTTTGTTGCAGCAGGTTTCAAGATTATTTAGAACGCATTGTCTTAGGTTTGTATATATTGGAGAGGCATAAAGTAGGGTGGAGATAAGGTGAGAACTTGCTACTGAAATCTTTTCTGCTTTGCTAAGTAGTTGCTGATTTCTATATAATGCTCCTAGTTTTTTGTGGACTTTTTTAATGGTCATAGATATGTTTATGTCAAAGTTCAATTTATTGTCTATTTCCACTCCTAGCAATTTTGTGTGTTCTGTAGGATGGATAGTGGTGTTGTCTTTTGCTGTGATGTTAAAGTGAGACAGGTCTTTGGGAGGAAACCGGAGCACCCCAGAGGAAACCCACACGACCACAGGGAGAACATGCAGACTCCACACAGAAGGCACCCCAGCTGAGGATCTAACCAGAAAACCTCTTGCTGTGAGGTGACAACTCTAACCGCTGCACCACCATGGCCGCCCATTCTTATTAGACTTCTGAGGGTGTTAAATACATTTATTTTTTTCTTTAAAAGCCACATAATCATGTAAGGACCACAAATAGAAACTGACTGTAGATAATGCACATCACTATATAAGTTTGGAACAGTGTCACAGACCTAAAGATGTGTTTTGGCATAGTTGTTATAATGTGCCTCAGACTAGATTTATAAACAGGGGATTTATATAAATCATTGACCGCACACTTTTTATATGTTTGATTTATCTTTCTAAAGAACTGTACTTAAATATACAGAAAAGAGTTACCAGGACAAATAAGATACACAGTGTGATCAGCTTGTGCTCAGTTATAACATTGTAACAGTTAAATTATGCTTCTTGTTCAGTTTGTTTTTTCTTGTTTTTTTTATTATTATTCAGTCAAAAAATCATGATGTAGGCATTTATAATAAAGTTTAACAGTATGTATATATTTTTGTAATGCTAGTGGTGGGTGCATCAGTGTCCCATCACTAGGATACAACATTGTACTTTCTGCATTGTGTTATGTAGGGCTGCCCTGTTTAACCCACTTTTATAATTAGTGGCTATAAACTATCTCAAATGGTGCATCAATTATTCATATTCTTCCTTCTGACACATGCAGTACTCAAACCTAATAGGAACAAAGAACAAAAAACACCATGTCATCTGTTGTAATCAGAAATTGTCTGTGTTACTGCCGAGTAGCATGACTTGCAAAAATGAAGGTCAGTTCTGTTCCTTTGCAGGATGTGTGTGAGTTGTAATCTAGTATTCCATTCTGGGTTCTTGTTTCTTCAGCAAGCTCCCCTAAAATATTTATTTGCATGAATGAATGCTTTACATTGCACAAGTATGAGCCTATATATTTGTGAGTATATGCTTATGTATGCACACATGCACTACATATAATAATTCTCTGTAATGTTTCAAATACAGATATGCAAAAACAATTTGACAGAAACAAGTACTTCCGCACTAAGTAAAACTGCATTCTCCCTAAAATGTGTTTATCCTAGAATACAGTGCAACCTCATGTCAATTTTATGACTCTTTAGTTATTGCTATTATGTTTTTTCTGTTCTGTCAGGCTATACTTGCCTGTTACACCATGAAATAGTTTGACAGCAGGCAGCTCTACAGGCCCTCAGTTCATGCCATGACAATCGTTGCAGAGTCACTCTTGGTTTTATGGCACAGGGTGTCAGGGTTAATATTACCCTGGGCTATAGTATTGCTAAGTACAATATGCCCTGCCTCTGTCATGGAACAATATGATGCTAACAACATGTATTAAGCCAGAGACACTGTAATACAATGCAGACTTTTGCATACATCTCTGTGGAACACTTTGCTGATGGGAATTAATCTGAAATGACATACATGAGACATGAAATGTACATTTAGTTGGTGAATCTAGAAACCTGAAATGTATATTTCCCCCTTCTTCACTCATTCCAGCCACCCCAATACACCCCATGTCCATTGCTGGGGCTACTTGCTCCTCCTCCTCCTCTCTCCCCAGACTTCTCTGTGTAAGTTGGGAAAAGCATGGATCTTAAGGCATCGGGAGGTGGAGAGTGGGTTCTGGTTCTGGCAACTGCTTCTTCTTCTGAGGGGAGAATATTATGACCAACCCTTATTTCCCCAACCATCCATCCCTGTGTTTCTCAACAACTTCCAAGGGATACTTCCACCTCCCCTCGGGGAGCATCTTTGACAAACATCCAAACAGCCTTCCCCCGAATGGGCATGCCCATCCCTACCTACCAGTGGCTTATACAGCCAAGCCACTAATAAACCCCAGTCACCTGGGCAATAGTTAGAATTTTATCCCTGTACAGCTCAGTGCCGGCCTATCTGTACATTATCTTTGTTGGATTGCATGCTGCCTTTTTAGAATATTCTTTAGTAATTTCTTTTTTGGGACTGTAAAACAGAAACAAATCCTCTAATAAATTTAAAGTGTAATGTTATTAAACGTGACTACTAGTGCATTCTTCTATACTCTTGTAGCACTGCTGTCTATTGAATTTGTTACTTGGCTGTGAGCTGTGATACAAATTTCCACTTGATGGGTGCCATAAGAAAGGAAAGACGCTTACCATGTACGACACTTGGCCTCTTCTCATTGTATTCTGGTAGCCTGTGGAAACCTGTAAGGCAATGGAAAGGTTATAAATGGATTCCTACTTAGAGATCTGTTGCATTTGCTCTGACATGTACAAGAAATTGTTACACCTGTTGTGAAATTTAATTATATAACACTCATGAAAATTACAACATAACACACTATTTTTAAATATTTGAAAAATGCTATTTTCATTTAATAATTTTAAATTGTATTATGTTATGCAGAGAGTAAGCCTTTCTAATTTCAATTTTACTTTTGCCTTCAGTGAGGAAGGTTTTTTACATTGCATAAGCATGACATGGCATATATTCTCCTGACATTTTCTGCATTTACTGTCCCAGAATCCACTGCTGCTGACATGAAAGAAGAGAAGAGTTAATCTATTCCTTGCTTATAAATATCTCCAACCTCTTCTGGCATTTTCTGGCTGTGAAAGAGCACAGGGTATTGCACTCGGCCTTTGTAGAACAGCAGGACTGAGAAAATCTTGTATGACTGTATAAAATATTAACATTCAGTGCAGACAGTTAATCCGCAAGGCACATCAATCAAGTTCTAGGAGTCACAAAGACTTTCAGAATTTCTCACCAAATTAAATGTCAGAAACCATCAAAATATTCACTTATTTTCCTCTTTTTACTTCAGTATGCGCACAAAATAGAGTTATTGTCAAGTACAGCTCTAAATAACTCACCAGGAAAATAGGTTCAAATAATTCTGTCAGGAAAGTACATTACAGCACCAAATGACAGAAAAAACATGAATGAGTAAAGCATCAGTCCAGTCTGCAGAGTGTATAAAACCAGCATACATATACTTATATGCAACTATTAATGTGCTTGAGCAATATTAGAAAATAAATGATACATAGTTTTACAAAAAACATGTAATCAGAATACAAAATGGCAAGAATGACATATATACTGTCATATTTTAGTAAACCTGTTTTGTTCATGGCGTCCAGAGGAATCTGGTTCACATTAATGCTTACTTGTATGTGTTTTGGTGCTTCCTGTTCATTTTCATGCTCTACTTTTGAGCATTTAAGAGCACAGTGTTATGTTCTTGCTAGAATATTTTGGCATGGAACATATGGAAATACCGATTCCTTATGAAAACCAAAATAAGGATTCTTTATAAAAACCAAAACCTTTTCATAAGACAAATAGAGGGTAGGTAAGCACTAATAAAAATATTGTGTGTCAGTCTGTCATAAACTTACTACTAGGATGAGCCAAAATAAGAGGTAAAGCCAGGTGTTTTGATCTCTCTAAGAGTGATGTTTTGACAGAACAACACAGCCCTGGACTGCTTTATTGCTATGTTATCTGTGTTCTAATACTGTATTTACTGTAAATGATCTGTGCACTTTGATGTTACTGTAATGTTACTCAGCAATATCATTATTGTCTCTGTGGTACAATAGGTTCATAGGATGATACTAGGCTATTGGCCTGGACGCCCTTATAAGCCTAGCCAAGAATTTCACCCATGTTCCCACAAGGTCAGCACCTATTTCCCCTGTCCAGCAGGGACACAGGTGGGATTCCCAGGGGTGTATTTTCTGTTTTCCATACAGTCGTCCAGGTTCCTCTTAAAGAGGGCTAGAGGGGTACTCTGCTTGACATGGTGAGGGAGTCTATTCCACAGATAGGGGTGTCTTTGGGACACAAATCTATCCCAGCAACAAGTTCTATTAATGTCACAGACCAGGTTGAGGCCTTGCATGTGGGTAGCACAAGTGGAGTTTGATTTACGGATATGCTGCAACTCCATCAAGGCTGGGTCTGAGATGGCCTCATATGCCAGACACAGGTCACCTCTGAGCAGTCTGTTTGAGACTGAGTAGAGGGACAGGGCTTTTAGCCTATCAGTATAGGATAGGTGTTTGAAACCCTGGAGTTTCCTGGTCAGGAGCCTCTGTGGTCTCTCCATGTGCTTAGCAAGCATGAAGGAGGCATTGTACACGATAATGGGTCTGATAAGGGAGGAGTACAGGGATGTTATGACCTCCTTGTTCCTGGATAAAATACCCTTAGTGATGAGGTGGGCCATGTAGAAAGCCTTCCGTACAATGGAAGCAATGTGGCGGTCAAAAGTCAGGTTGTCATCAACCTGGGTGCCCAAGTCCCTCAAGGCTGATTGCGTACTTAGTACATTGTTAATTGTTATTAATGTGATAATTAATGGGGATTCCATTTTCACCAAAGGGGATAATGATGCATTTCTTGGTATTCAGTTTGAGGTCATGCTTCTGGCACCAGTCATTAGTTTGGGTAAGGCCCTCTTGGAGGATGTTCACATCACTGGGGGAATTTAAGACAATGCCCAGCTTGCAGTCATTTGCAAACTTGGTCAGCCACAGACCACTGGTTTTGGCTTGCACCTCAGAAAAGTATATCCCAAACAGCAGAGGCCCCAAGACCGATCCTTGGGGTACACCACTCATTACTGGCCTACTGCTAGAGGTGGCTTCCCCTATTTTGACTGAGTGGGTTCTATCAGTGAGCCAGTTAGCTACCATCTGGTAACATATGGGTTGATGCCTAGCTGGGAGAGTTTATCTATTATGCCCGAGTGAGGAATAGTGTCGAAGACTTTGGCTAGGTCAAGGTAGGCAATGTGCACTGTCTTCCCCTCGTCCATTTCTTTGGTGACTGTTTCAAAAAAGTCGACCAAGTTTAACAGGCAGTATGTCCCCTTTGACAAAACCAAACTGTGTGGGGTCAAGCATTTGGAGGTTGCCAATGTCCTTGTTTATAAGGTCCATAATAGTCAGTAAAAACTCTCATATTTGCATAACCACATACAATCTTTCTTCATGTCAAATCACAATTCATCTGAATCTGTTCTGATGGCTCATTACAATATCCAGTTCAGTGCCAGCCCTTGAGTTTGCATATATTTCATAGCAGGGTGATCTCAGGAGCTAATCATCACAATGCTGAGACAGGAGTATTCAGCTGCATTTTCAGAGAAGTAAATATCCAGTCATTATCTAACCATTTTGTAAGCTTAAGACTGATGCAATGAATGGTTCTGTACTCAAATGCCTCTATCTTATTTTTAAGAGCCCATGTGTCTACCATTGACATAATTCATTATAAAGACAGATGTCAATTGTTCCTTTCCACACAGACAGCCATCTCATCCATCCATGTGGCATATGTCATTTAAAGCTACAAGTTACTGGGAAGCAAAGTCACAACTCTTCTTCATTATAATATGCATGTTAAAATTAACAGCATGTGCTTAATTTCCCACACTTTTGCTTGTGTGTGTCTGTGCTATTTTGTGTTGGCATACAAGCAACACTTGGGTCTGCAATGATCTGTGTAGGTCTCTGCCAGCATTAGGGTCTGCTAATCCCTGCATTAAAACTGTAATTTTCCAGTAGTAGGTATAGTCCAGGACTTAGCTTTTCTGACGGATATACAGCACATTTAGTGTCCACTTACTGTGTCAGTAATGACTTTTTGACTGCTGTAGTAACTCAGGTATCAAAAGGTCATTGCACCTTGTCCCCATTGCACAGCCCTGACTGTATCTTAGATAACACATGTTTGATTACAGGGACAGGCACTGGAGGAGATGGACAGGGGAGGTTGGAAGTCAGTAGCCACTGCCAGCTCACCCATGATGGGGGAGGGCGGCAGCTCTGGCTCAGCACCTGAGTGACACCTCCAAGATGCACTAGGTGTTGCCCTGTGGGGTATGTTCTTGCAGAGCATAGTGCCACATGGTGCCATGTACAAGGAGCAGCATGTCTGTGAACTCAGTCTGACACCTGGAATGCCCAGTCACCAAGCATCAGTTCTATAAATAGTCAGGATAACTTAAGGGTGTGTGCTCCTGACTGCAGGCGCAGTTCTAAAATAAAGTGTCACACCACTACCAAAAAAGTTCCACCTCTACTCACTTAGTTCACCAGCTTACCTAGCACCCCTGATGCCATAAACATTAGATGTCCAGACCAAACTGAAACCATCACAATTAAAGAAAACTTCCATGTCCACCCATTATAGTTTATTACCCCATCCACTACTTCTAATTTTAGAGAGTACGGGCTCACATATAATAATAATATTCAGGACAACTGAATGGTTTGTGCTTCCAAAACAGTCTTTCTTACCTCTGCTTAATAAAGAAAATTGTCCAGCTTCATCTCCCACACATCCACCCAACCTTCCCACTGTAAATTCTGCACCCCAATCCCTTACTCACCACAGCAAGGCTTTCTTCCTTGGACCAGCTATTCTCTCACTCCTCAGCAGTTTGCTGTTTACTCACAAAATTGCAATTTGTTTTCAATTGTTTTCTTTAAGAGTTTGAATATATTGCTATAACTGCATTGTTTCTTAAAATGTTATGCCCAGATTTTCAGTGTAACATTTGAGGATCCCCTTGTCCTGAGCTATGTCACTGTCATTTTGAAATGTGGAAATTGCTGTTTAATGCTGCAATTGCAAAATCAGTCTTGAGGTGTTATTGAACAATTTCACATTAGACTTTATGACATATTCTAAAATTTTGCCTTGAAATATTTCTAATTACACTTAATTTAGTGAATATTTCCTCATAACTTCACAAACGTCAATGTTTTTACACTAAATTTGCAACATGTCATCAACGGGACCTCACCTTATAAACAATTATGCAGTCCTGCAGATTATTTGGCATATAGTTTGATTAGTGGCCCAGGCACTGGAGGAAGTAGCCAAGAAGGGATAAGAATGAGTAACGAATACAACCTGACCTATTTTTGGCATGAAGGATTAGTATACATTCTGGTGCAGGAGCAGTACCTGTGGGCATACCTATCAACTACTGAGAATTTTGCAGAATCTCACTGATTTTGCCTATTTTGCCCTGTCTCCCATAAAGTTTTTGGTTTGTTATAATTAACAGTATGTGTTTGATTTCCCACACTTCATGCTTGTGTGTGCCTGTGCTGTTTTGTGTCACATGGTCAGTAAAAATAGCAGATATAGTTTCATACTTCATATTGTCCAAAAATACATGTTGATATAAAACCTGGTGTTCTGTTAACATTTTAAGTGAATTAGAGTAATTTTTAAAAATTGACCCTGATTTTGGACCATTTTCTCCCATTATTTTCCCTTTATTCATAATTCTTTTCTTTACAAACATTATGCATCACATATATTTTTCTGTACAATATAATCAATCTAATATTACATAAGTTAGTCAGTTCCTGCCTTCCCATAATCCTTATTCCTCCTTCAAAACATTTTTTTGCATGCATTGTTCCCACAATTTACATTTTTTATGTAATTTGCTCCTACCCTTTCCTAAAGATCCCATTTCCAGTTCTTTTATCGCTGTTACAATATTCACTACTTCAAATACTGTTGGCTTAGACTGCAATTTCCATTTTCTAGCAATTGCTTTTTTGACAGCCACCAGAATTAAAGTTAGCAAGGCCTTACTATGTCTAGGCAATTCAGATCCTGTATCCCAGCACAAAAAAAAAATGTCCTTAGTTACACCCATTTGCTCACCAATTATTTCTGACAGAGTACTCTGTAGGGAATTTATAAAGCCGTCCAACTCATTACACTCCTAAAGCATATGTTCCCAGTTACCTTTTTCTTCCCTGCCACACCTTCAACAGAGTCGTCAGTGTGATTTCATGTTATGAACTCGTCACTGTCTTCCTTTATTTACATTCTAGTAGAGGATTTAAAACACTAAACATGACAAAAAAATACACTCATTGGGACGTTACCTTTTGAGATGAAATTGAATAATGACCAATGACGAGATTCATGATAAAGCCATAAGTTGAGTAATCTACAAGTTTCCTTCCAAATTGCCCAGGGTTCTCCCCTTGCCCCTTCCAAAATTTGCGTTCATTGCTTATTGTCCAAGATTACCCTCTCCTGTATTTATGCTGTTTGTTGTTCAGCCCTCACGCTTCCTACCTCCTGAGTTCATGTTAAGTGCTTTTGGTCCAGGATCATTCCCTTCAACTGCCTGAATTTAATGTGTGTTGTCCAGGGGTACCCATCTCAAAAACACACCTTCAGTGTTTGCTGCCAAAGGTCACCTTCCCGACCTCCTGTATCCATGTTCAGTGCCAAAACTTGAAAAGGTACCAGAGTAGTTAGTGTTGATGCTTCACAAGGTCAGAGTCTGGAGTTATTTCTTAACTCTATTTACTGTTCTTGCAGTTTTCATATTCTCCTAATGTCCATGCAGATTTCTTCTGAATGCTTTTGTTTATTTATTATTTATTTATGTATTTTATTTTTTACCTTTTTATTACCAGGAAAGTCCAACTGGGTAGGAGCCCATTTTCAGTGGAGGCCTGGGGAGAAGAGCTCTAAAGTATTACAAAACATTTTAAGAATAATAGTTTTACAGTCTTTAAAAATAATACAACAAACAAGGGTCTATGTCATAACAATGAAAAATTAAAATCTCGAGCGCTGGAAACACCAAAAATCCATAATATCGAAACCTTTATTGTGGGGGCTGCACCCCCCACACCTACCGCTAATTATATATACCAATGCCAAGATCGCACTACAGTGAGGAAAGGGCAAATTTCACGATCTTTATTGTTTTGCAATCTCACAAAACACACATCGATATACTGCATTTTCGATGTTTCTAGCGCTCAAGATTTAAATTTTTCGTTCATCTGACAGGGACCCAACAAACAATTACAGTTTAAATAATTATCCCAAAATAGACCTAATATAAAAACATTGGTTAAGAATAAATGCAAATTAGATGATAATGATTTAATAGTTAGAGAAATTTTAGCCCATTTATAGAGAAATTAAAAGTAAGTTAGTATAACACAAACAGGAATTGTAATACGAAGTGAGTGAAAAGCAGGTTTATGATATATTCAGAGAGAAAGCCAGGGGAGAGAATTTGACAAAAGTAAGGAAGTGAGTAAAGAAAGGAGAGTAAGGATATGTAAGGAATGAGTAGGCATTTGTTCACATTTAGGGGATATAGTTTATCCTGGCTTTGAGCAAGAACAGAGCCAGCTTTTGACTAGGAAGACTGTCAGAATGGTTTTGAAGGATGGGAGGGATGGTACTGACTTGATGGATAGAGATAAGGAGTTCCAGGCCTTAGCAACATAGTATGAGTACAGCAATGGCCACCAGATTTGATGTGTTGTTAGACAGACAGGAGTTTTTGGTCACTGGATCATAATGACCGGCTGGGAACATAGTGGTACAGAATGTTATTTAGTGCTGCTAAGGAGCTATGTATATGTTAGTTGATGTGGTAGTTCTAACCAATTTAGGCTTTATAGTGCTATACAGTGATGGGTTCTGAAAGGGGCATTTGCTGCAAATTTAGCACCTTTGTTATATATAGCTTTGCTCTAAGTTTTGACTTGTGTGATGCCTGAAGGTTAGTAAGGATGGGAGTGCTATTAAAAAAGTGTGGGAATGAGATATGTAGTGGCAAGTGTAGCTTTAGTCATGTCAGTGAAAAAGTTTTTGGCTCTATAAAGCATTACAAGTTTTCATGAGTTTTTTTTATGCAATTTTGTATATGCAGGTCAAATTTAAGATTATCATCCATTATCATTGCTAAAAATGTGCTATGAAAAGTGACTTCAATGGTTGTTTTATCAACAGAAAGGATGTCAAATTCTATTTTTTTCATGGGAGAGGTATTTGGGTAAAAAAGTAGTAGTTTGTTTTTGTTAGGGTTGAGCATTAGCTGTGGGTTACAAAACCAAGTTTCAGTTGATTTCAGAGTACATTTTTGGACGTGTACCATGTTGTCAGATGTGCAAATGAGTGTGAAATCATCTGTGTACTGTAATAGGGAGGTCTGTTGTGTGGATGTGTGGAGGGCGTTGGTGAGAATGTTAAAGAGGAGGAGACCAAGAATAGAGCCTTGTGGTACACCGGTGATGACTGGGAGATGTGGAGAGAGGGTGGAGTGCCATTTTACTGACTGATACCTGTTGGAGAGGTAACTTTTGATCCACAGAAGGATGGACTGAGAGAGACATAATGAGAACATTTGAAGTAGAAGTTTGCTGTGACAAACTGTGTCAAAGGCCTTGAACAAGTCTAGAAATAAGAAGGATACTGGTTTGCCATTATCTCTAGTTTTATTGACAGTATCTGTATGTAGCTCCCACTGTATTTCATTGTAGAGGTAATAGACTGTAGTTTTTCATTACACCACAAGTGGAGCTCTTTTCAGGAATATAAAAGACAATTTTGAAAGTGAAAGAGGAGACTGGAACACTAGCTGAAGGAGGGAAGACTGAAACAGGGAGCTGAAGGGGAAAAGGGCCTTGCAGCATGACTGGATTTTCTTTCTAATGCTTTGGGGACAGAGAAGTGAAGTGGCAGATTGTGTCTGTCTCTTGCTGAAATCCTGGATGATGCTATTTTGTGAAATCAGGAGAGAAGTCTTAAACCAGTAGTTCCACACCTGCATATGATTCAGCAACAAAGGAGTTCCTTTGGGCCTAGTACAGAGAAGCCATAGATAATTACCAGAGTTCTGGCAGGTGATTTTTCTACTTTTCTCATCAGAGGAACCACGGTGCCTGGTCACTAGGATATTCTGAATGGAGTGGTGAGAGGCTTTGGCCATCATTTTATATTTTTATAAGATTGTGGATTACCCCCCTAAATGCTTTGTGGATTACAAATAACTGGGATCCATGAGCTACAACTTGGGCCCCATTGTGCCAGCAGCAAGAATGTAAGTAGTCACTGGCCAGTGAACAGGGTAGAATAGAGTGTTTCATACTTGGTTTGTTTAGAATTGATCAAGGGGGTTGAGGGTGTTAGTACTGCTCAATGACATTGCATTTTCTCATATTTGTATTGTTGTATTATAAATCTTCATTGTTCAA
Source organism: Protopterus annectens (assembly GCF_019279795.1). NCBI lineage: Eukaryota > Metazoa > Chordata > Ceratodontiformes > Protopteridae > Protopterus > Protopterus annectens. The sequence continues at coordinate 587,081,903 of NC_056725.1, forward strand.
TGACATTGCATTTTGCTCGTGTTAGTACTGGTGCCTTCAAGAATTTTGCTGCTCAATGACATTGCATTTTCTCATATCTGTATTGCTGTATTATAACTCTGTTATTGCCTAATGACATTGCATTTTTTCTCCTACATTTGTATTGCTGCATTATAAAGCTTTACTGCTCAGTGATATTGCCTTCTTTGTGCATGTTTGAATGTCAAGACCTTTTCTGTTGAGTTCTGGGGAAGAGGGTGGATGTATGGGTTTCATTGCATGCATATCTCACATTCCCTTATTGCTAACTGATGCACTGTTAAAATAATTTGTTTGTGGATGTGCCATTGCTTTTTTAAACTAGATGTGTCACCTAGAAAAAAAATCTGTCATTCTTGCCACCTTGGTGTGTTGGGCCTAATAGGGGTGTCACCAGAGTCAGGTAGGAAGGAATCCATATTTATTCAGCTACACCTGTGGGTGCACTGCATGTATAAGTTAGAAGTACAGTGTTAGTGCTATGGGAAGGATGAAACCCATGTTGTATAGGGGATAAGAGTTCTTCTGGCAGGAGATAGTCGAGCAATTGTTTTTGAATACATTTTGCAAGTATTTTGGAAAGGGGGAAGTCTAAAGTTAGTAATGGCTGTTGAATTTCCTCCTTTATGCAGAGTGATAATGTGCGACTTTTTCCAGAGAAAGGGAACATGGAAATCCTGGACTGACCTAAATATAAGGACTGAGAAAGGGTAAGCAATGCTACTGGGTAATATTTAAAGTTACTGGCTTGGAAGGTCATCAGCTGAAGTAGAGCATGGTTTGAGTTTATCAGTAGTTTTTATATAGAATGTGGACACAGGTTTGAAGGTGAAAGTGGATATGGTGAGATGTGGCTGCTGGGCAGGGTTACGATTAGATGTTGGGGAATCCTTGGTTAGAGGTGCAATACCTTCTTTGAAATAAGAGTTGAATTGTATTGCAATTTCAATTGATGAGTTATTGGGAGATGGGTTAGGGTTGAATTTATTGTTGGGATGTAAGATTTCTTTAATGGCTGTCCAGAATTTTTTCCTCCTATTTCTCACTGGCCTGCTGTTTCAATGGCTACCTTAAACTTACCTTACCGACAGGGTTATATTTGGAATGGTCTTTAAGATTAAACCACTTCCCAAATTAGGAAATGATTAACTACATAAGGCCTAGTATAAAACAAGTGGGTTAGTACTGCAATGCACAGTAAGTATTTCCTTTAAATATTCTACTTACAAAAATTCAGGCATTCCTGCATAAAAGAAACAACATATTTTATTTGCAATGTTAGTAAATATTTGTTATAATAACTAATGGCAGTGATAATTTGTTAACTAATCAACCTGCTTGAGCTTCAGGACTTGTATTACAGATCCAAGAGGTAGAGTTTCACTGTGGGCAAGAACATGTTCACTTATTGCTTAAAGAAGGCTTGCAAACCATTCAAAATCAAGCATAATGTTCTTCATAGGGTTACAGAAACAAATCACATACAGTAGAGTGCTATGTAAAATGGCTTCCCATCACCTGTATATAGATTCTAAAATTTATTCTCTGACACAACAGATTATAGTTGTATTTACAAAATCTTATGAAAATCAGTTTGGTTCCACTAAGGGGATGATAAATTGTTGTAGTCACATCCAATTAACCTCAGATACAGAAATCAGATTAGATTATATTGAAAAAGAACTAAACAACTGGATCCAAACAAACCAGAGGGAGGGGATGGAATGAGTAATAATGACTTGAGAACACATTGGCCTGAACTTACAGTATCATTATAACTGTTATTTACTAAGTTGTATAAATATGGGGAGATAACTCAAGATTGGAGACATGCACTTATTAAGGGAAAGGGGAGTAGGATAAACCCAGAGTCATACAGACCCTTAAGTTTACTTTCATGTTGTGGAAAAATAAAGGAGAGGTTATACTGGATACATTATTTTCAAAACTGGAAAGGTTGGGACCTGAAACCATATATCAGCATGCATATGTTGAAAACAGATCTATTACCACCTGTAACATGACATTCTTTGTTGTTGTCTTTCGGCTTTTCCCGGTTAGGGGTCGCCACAGCAGAACTGTGGTCCGCTAATGATTGGCAGTTGATTTTCATGAACGCTGAGGTGCCAGCTCGACATCCAGCCTTCAACGAAGGCATGCCCATTTACGCATGTCTTTCGAATGCCCACCCAACAGCGGGGAGGACATGCAGACTCCACACAGAAGGCACTCCCTGCACTCCAGCCAAGAATCAAATGGGAGAACATGACATTCTATAGCAATATAATAACAACTATGAATGAAAAATTGTGCTGTGATATAATTTATATAGATTTAACTTCAGCATTTGATGGGGCTATTTCTAAAACACTGATCAATAAATTAGAACAACTAGGTGTTGATGTAGTCTTCATAAGATGGATAGCTGCATTGTTTACAAATGGGACATAGCAATTATCATACATCAGTTGGACAGGTGAACTTTGAGGTTACAGTCAGGGTGTCCCACAGGGCTCTATCCTAGGCCCATACTTGTTTATATTGTATATTTTAGATCTATCTTTTTCATCTGAGGTGTTCAACAGTCTGTATGCAAACTGACCATGTGCACAGGAGAATAATATGCTAATAAATACATTAAAAACTAAGTATATGAGATTTGTCAGACATAAATTAAAAAGTGAAAGCAGTGCTTAGCGTTGTCATCTCACAGTAACAGCCTCTCCGGTTCAATTCTTGACTGGGGTACCTTCTGTGCAGAGTCTGCAGGTCCTTCTATATTTGTGTGGGTTTCGTCAGGGTGCCCTGGTTTCCTCCCACATTCCCAACACATGCTACAGGTAGATCGGACATTCTAAATTGGCCCTAGGTATGAGTATGTGCATTTCTGTGCCTTCTGAGGAAGGTTGGGTGTCGGGCTGGCAACTCAACACAGTAAAACTCTACTGCCACTCGTTCTGTGAACCAGTGATCTGCTGTGGTGACTCTTAATGGGAGCAGCTGAAAGGAGAAGAAGATCAACCATTTGGTTAATAATAGTTACAGAACTATAAGGTGTAAAAAAAGATTAATAACGTCTAGGAAATCAGAAAGGATGAAGTCATTATTTGTTAGTTATATCAGATGTAAACTCGAGTATAGAATAACAATATGGAAATCTTATAAGAAAAGAAGCATGAGTAAACCGGAAAGAATACAGCAGAACTATACCAAGGGCACCCATGGATGTGAAAATTTAAGTTATTATGAGAGACAAAAATATCTGAACTTGTACAGTGTCTCATATAGGTAATTAAAAAGAGACCTTATTCAGGTATATGAGGCATTTAGAGACAACTACTTCTGAGAATGTTTGGGATTATCAAAAAGTAGTAGAAAATCATCAGACAACCTATGCAGAAGATTATAAAAAAAGAATTTACAATCGTATTTAGATATGTTAGCAATTTCTGTAACACCATACAAATTGCAGAAGGAGTCATTACTGAGCACATTGTGGGTGCTGTGAAGAGCACTTTTGTCTAACATTAAAGAGTGAAACAATACTAATTTCATGAACTTTAATCATACTTTGACTTGGGAATGGGGTCCATTCCTGTCATGGTATTAGAAACCCAAAAGACTTGGAGAAATTAAAAAAAAAAGATTATATAGGAATGAGAGATGTACTAATTGGTTCTGAGAGAGAAGCTGATGCATGGAAAAGACTACCAAATTACATTAAAGCAAGCATTGATTTAGATATTTTTATGAGCAGCCTGGGCACTCATTATGGGAACAATTGTTTTGGTATATTGGCAGGCTAGAAGGGCATTATTGCCCATGTATGTATATATCACCCATACAGATTGAACTAGGTCAAATTCCACTTGAATTAAAAAATAATGAAGGTGAAGCTGAAGTTGAAGTAGAAGTCTTTGGAATAAAGCCCTCCACATCACCCCACCCCGTTGAGAAGGCATTGCCCCCTGCACACCATTAGTTGTTGTAATCATCTCCAGTGTATCAGCACTGACGAGAAAGACAAATTTCCCCTCATTCAACAAACTCCAAATAAAATACATTTTTTTCCACTTGGAGACTTCCGTACTAGTGATTGTCAGACTTGTGGCATGCTGCCATATAAAATGTAAACACAGTAGTGCTAAAATAAGATCTTTGAGTGTCCGTTCTGATGGGATGTAGCTCAGTGGCAGACCACATGCTTTGCACGTATGAGGTCCTGGGTTTAATCCCCAGCATCTCCATAGCAAGTTGTAGCTGTTACATGGTATAGTAAAGATTTCCAGTTTAAATTACTTTGGTTGAGTGTGAGAGGCCTAAAGGATAAGGCATTGTCCTCCCAGGGATTCTGGGTTCAAGTCCCATCTCAGGTGGTATGAATTTTTTTTGGTCCCCTTGGACCTCATTGTTATCATACAGCCCCAGTACCCAATTTTCACACCAGATCTACCAGCTACTACCCCCCCCCCCGGACTTACTCTATATTTTTGTTGGGGCTAGTTGTGGATCCTGAGGGTGCCCTGGGGACTTGACTTGTCTGTGCTTCTGTCCAGAGATTTTTGTTCATGACCTACTCACGCCATTGCCCAACATCCATGCTAGTTGATTATGTCCAAGGGCAACTCTCCTCTTTAGGCCATACCTTCCCTTTAGGGAGCATATTAATAAGTAGCCTCCCACTTGGGATGAGCATGCCCATCCCTTCCCTGCAGTCCATCATACACCCAGGCTACTAATCAAACCTGGGTCGGCTGGGCCATAGTCAGGGCTTTATCCTTCTACACCACTGGAGTGACTTGGGGTGGTGGGACTTTGATACAAGTAGAGCTTCTTGGTACTACCAAAAATGTTTATATAGAAATAGATTTATGTGTGAATGTGTGTGTGTGTTTATTTACATATATATATCATTTTATTGAAGTGGACTCAGTTGAATCCACTTAGCGCAAAGTCTGAAACTCAAACATTGACAATGCTGAACTCTGATACTACTAAAGTACAAATCTTGCCCCTGTTTTGACCCATGTTAACGCTTGCTCCTAGGTCGAATTCAAGATGCATTTCGGCAACACTGTAGTTCGGCAATGTGAATTTTCACGGAAGTGGGTCAATGATACAATCATTCGACTGAGTCATATATATTATATATATATATATATATATATATATATATATATATATATATATATATATATATATATATATATATATGTATATATATATATATAATATATATATATATATATATATATATATATACCCCACTGAGTGGTATGGGAACAGGCAGGAAATACATTACACTTACTTCCTACCTCTCACATAAATGGTAGGGTTACATCAGGATGCATGTGTGCATTGGAGCCATGATGAAACCACCCCACCTAAGTGATAATGTATCCCTCACGTGCTTATCCAGCTTATACTGCAGTGACTGCTTCCTAGCACAGTACCAGTATCACCTCCTGTGCTCATGACTGGTTCTTATGTCACCAATACTTCACCTCACCCACCCTACTAGAAGAGGTGAGTAGCATCGCCTCATGTTTCCTGTCTCCCATCACTGATTTCACCAGCACACAGGCTGCTAATCAAACTTGGATCACCTGAGTCACAGACAGGGATTCATGCATTCGTGTGGGTTTCCTCTGGGTGCTCCGGTTTCCTCCCATGTTACAAAGACATGCATCCAGAGCCTTTCATTCCAAGTCGGACATTCCCAGTTAACAAATGTTAAATAAATAAATAAAAATGTCTCTATGCCATTGAGCCAACACTACAATGATCACTTCTGAGCACCTCCCATCAAGAGTTATTTTAAGTCAAATCAACTTCTTCTTCTCCCTGTTGTTCCAGCAATATTTTTACATGATAGAGTCCCTGGCTGCTAACACTCTTCTTGTCTGCCCTTAGTTAGGCCTCCATCCCTTTCTAAAACTGGATTATCTGACCAGGCCTTCCTCTGTCTAGGCTCCGAGTGCCTGCTGTTCTCCTGAACTGATGCCATGTGATGGGTCCTCTCACTTGTCCTATAGTGTTGCTACCTGCCTAATTTCTCTAGCTTCTCTTGTTGCTGGAATAGTGGAGTTCTGAGGATCACCTTCCCTTTCTCTTATCTTAATTCTACTTCTTCTGCCACATTTCTGGCAATGTCTGCCATTCACTGTCTCTCATGGAAAACTTCTTTCTCTTGTACCCCTTTTCCTCTGACCTGGTTCCCTCCATAACCTGCTGCCCTTCCTTTATCTTCTATTCCTATCTCCAGCACTGTCACCTTCTCTTTACTGATTCCTGTTACTGTCAGTGCCTTCGATCGATTTCCCTCCCTTACTGCATTTGGCCATGAATTCCTGGACCCTGCCTTCTGCCTACCTTTCTGTCTGTTCTGTGTCCTCTCACTCCCACCCTCACACCTGTTCTGCTTCTGACTCTCCTAACACTGCCATACCATCCACCTATGCTTGGCCAGGAGCTGTTTGGGCTCCATCTCCTTATTCATTAGTGCCCCAAGCCTTCCGTATGTTCCACAATTTGTTGTAAATCCTGCTGACAAAGATGCTAAACGATTGCTAACATGCCACAATAAATTTGTTGAATAAGGTACATTTATATTAAATATATGCTAAAATACATCAAGAAAGAGTTTCCCCCTTTCACTTCTCTCAAATGTCACACCTTGAAGCCTCATCTACGCGTATGTATTTCAGTCACTTATCTTCAAATGTTAAACATTTGATTTCAGAGTACCTCTGCAGTACATTTTTCTTTGTCTGTTTTACAGCTGTATTTCATAGCGTCTGACTCATAATTAGAACTGCTCTCTGTTAGTGTCCCTCACTAAAAGACAAGGCTGTGACACATGAAAGGGTTATACACTGGCTCAGTGAAATTACCATTGATGCAGAGATACTCATATTCATACTAATCATTCATGGTGCATAAAAGTAAGTGCGGCAGTGATGTGTTTGTGTGAGGTGTGCTATACCGATCCACATAGCATTAGTACTTGGAGAATACTACCACCATGAAATCTCACACAAGTTAGGCACAGATAGAAAAGTCTTAGTCCTGGCTCTCTCTCCTGCAGTGACTATGGTGATAACAACAACATGAAAGTAACAGTCACTGTGTTATGTCTAGTGACCACAATGTCTTATCTCCCCATCGCACTCCTTCATGTACTCATGCAGTTCCAAAATGATACAGAAACAAAAATTTCCCTGGTCTCTAGGGTCTTCAGCAACTACACTAAACACAACTATTCCCAAAGCTTAAAACCCAGCCCAGAAGTGCGAATGAAGATATAAAAAAGCATACTCATTCTGTTATGGCTGACCAACACCCAGTAGTTCTGAGTAAATGGATGCAGATCACTACAGAGGGCCCTAGGGCAATATTTAAAGCTGAAGAGGTTTTACTCAAGAAGTAAATATTGTGAAATATGAGAGTACAAAAGGTCAGAATTTAGCTGTAATAGAATCAAACTATTGCATATCAATAATTAAAATAAGTTTAAGAAAGCTGTATAATAAACAAAACTTGGGGAGGTAATGCAAATAAAAAGTCTTTACAAATAAGCAGTGTTGAAAATGACCAAACGACTAGACTGTTTCTTAAATTAGACATATATTATGACTAAAATTGTGAGCTGAAATCTCTACACCTATAGATACAGGTATCTATTTCCATAACACCATCAAGAGTTATATTTGATCCCACTGACAATAATGTTTTTGCCTAGATATGAGTGTTTATATGTCAGTAGCACATATCAGCAGACAGACGTCATGGAACTAGGCAGTGACTATGTCAGCTTGTGAAAATCACAGCTGTAAGCAAAAAAAGGTCTTTTAAGTGTCAGCATTTAGCTCAGTTGAACAAAGGTGTTTCTTGTACCACTATGATTTTCAAAAGTTGTAAGAAACATGTCAAAGTTACATTAAATATATTTGATACAGTAGAAAGTGAAAGTTGATTGAAGTTGGAGGTGTGTGTGTGTGTGTGTGTATATGTATATATATATATATATATATATATATATATATATATGTGTGTGTGTGTATATATTAATGGACAGACTAGACTGTGTATGTGTGTCTTTGTACTACTAAGAAGAGTACATTTGTTCTTGTTAATGTTCTTTGCATTTGAGTGTGCATGAGTGTTAAAGGAATATTAAGCAAAAGTAGGCAAAACTGATTTTCTAAACTCAGGGGGAAGAAACATACTATGAGACAGAGTCTGGAGCACCTAAGGTCATTTCATTCCGTTACTCACAGGTATAGCTTTGTCAAGGTACTGCTTGTGACTTTAGAAGTTGCTTAAGACTGCTCAATCTCTTGCTTTGACACTAGAGAATAAAATGCAAGGCAGCTTGTGTTCTTCATTAACACTCAGCTCACTTTAATCTGGCTAAGGAGCTCATACAAAGGGCTTTACCTCATTAGAAACAGTGATACCTGAATTAAAGCCAGCACCTGACAAGGTGGTTGGCTGCAGACATCCATATCCTGTTGAACCTGTACACATTTGAGATGTGTACGTGATACAGGAGTGCTAGAACTGCTGTTTTCCATTACTCATGCTGTTTATTATTCATAAGATGCCTGGTATGTGATTACAACTGAAGACACCAACATAAACAAGTCTTGAATAAAAGAGTACTCAGCTAAGTTATTTAAGTGCATGTCAGATGACATCTGGATTTTTCGTAGAAATAAAAGTCAGCATTACAATCTCAATCTGGTCAAAATTTCGCCTCCTGTCAGGTTTTTTTGCAGGACATATTTTGATTAGAATTAGCACATTGGTATTCTGTTCTGTGAAAAGACAACAAAACGGCGGATTTACAGAACAGCAGTTATAACAAGATCTAATTCTGAACATTTCTAATGCACTATGTGCATTTTCACAGCTAATGAAACTTCAAAAGCAGAAGTGGATTTTGGAGGAAATTAATAATCCTAATTTATATCTACTTGGGTTTTATGTAATTAATTAATTACATTAGTCTAAGGATAATTACTGTGTAATTTAGTGTTTCAGTGAAAACCACGTAAACAAGTTAGAGAATAAAATGAAAACTGAAAATCAGCATTGCAGTGTAGAATCTGAAGCCACACTAATAGCTTTATTTAGATATTTTAGCTAGGAATGTTTAGACTACATATGCTGCTGTCTTTGTTTACATCACGGACGCCTCCTCATGTTCCCTTTTGTCATTTTTGTCACTCATTTCCTGAAATCTTTTCATGCAGACAAATAAAAGGCATTTTTTCTGAAGGAACCCTTTCTCTGCTTTTTGAAGAGGAATTTTTATGTTAAACACAGTTATGCGATTCATACCTATAGTTTTAGTACAAGTTTTTAAACCATGAAAACTGATGTCATCTCCCACACAATTATTTTAACTGTATTCGCTTCTGAAAGTACTAGCTGATTCACTGTTTTAATTAACCTGCTATAAACTTTTCTGTCTAGGTATTGCTCACCTGAATAAGATATGACCTGATAAATAATGACATAGGAGACTTCCAAATACTGGACCCAACCCAATTTAGCTTTGTAAGGGGCAGATCATGCCTACTGAATCTGGTGGATTTCTTTGAGAAAGTCACTAAGGCCATGGATGAAGATAAAATAGTACATACCACTTACCTCAACCTACCTCAACCTGGCCAAAGCATTTCACACAATTCCCCACTCAGATATCATAAATAAACTCACAAAACTGGACCTGTGACACCAGATGGATAGCCAACTGGCTCACAGACAGTACACATGGTTAAAGTGGGTGAATCTAGATCCAGCAAGAGACCAGTTACTAGTGGTGTGCCACAAGGCTCAGTACTGGGTTCACTCCTGTTTGGAATATACTTCTCTGAAGTCAAAGCAAATATAGAAGGCCTCTGGATGACAATGTTTGCTGACGACTGCAAGCTGGACACAATCACTAAATCCCCCAAAGACGTGGATTATCCTTCAGGAGGTTCTAAATCAGGCAAATGATTGGTGCTAGAGCCATGGCCTAAAACTAAATGCAAAAAATGCACTTGTCATACCCTTTGGGAAATCAAATACTCCTGCAAATTACAACATCAATACCACATCCCTTAGAGTAGACTCAGAGGTGGGAGTTCTAGGTACACAGTTAGATAGTAGCCTGAACTTTGACCACCATGAGTCTACAATGGTAAGGAAATCCTTTTATGTGGCACAATTTATAAGCAAAGATATGGCATCCAGATCAAAGGAAATTATAGTCCTGCTGTACTCAGCCTTCATTAGACCAATAAGCAAGTACAGTGAGCCATGTGGCATGTACTTGACTAGGCATTTACAGCAGCTAGAGTGACCTCAGAGGTTCCTCACAAAGAAAATACACTGTGTAAACAACATGAGCTATGTGGATAGACTAAAGGCCCTACCCTTTTACTCTGTTTCCTACTGACTATTAGGGTGTGACTTATGCCTGACCTACAAGGCACTCACAAATCCAGCCCTGATGGAGCTGCTACACATCCACAAGTCAAACAGCATGAGGGTCACCCAATCTAGAGATCTAAACTTAGTCAGCGATTCAAACAAAACCTGCTGGAGAGACAAATATGTGTCCCATAGATTGCGCCTTCTTTAGAACAGGCTTCCTATTCACATTAAGCAGAGTCTTTCCCTGGCCCTCTTCAAAAGCAATTTGGATCAATGGATGGGGAATCACAAATTCACACCTGGGGTAGTTACTGTGTCCCATAAGGACAGGAGCAATCTGTAAGATACTCAGTGCACAGACACAAATCCATGCATCTTCTTGCCCCTGGGGCCCATATACTGGGTAAAATCGGGTTATATTGGCTAGGTTTGTAAGGCCCTTAAGCCATTAGCCTAGTAATCTCTTATGAACCTATGAATTCTACTTTCTGAAGTATACTTACCTGAAGTTCAGAAGCTGAAATGTCAGCTGTAATTGTTAGAGTCTAGTTGGCAGTAAGCTTTGCAAAAAGTCCATTTGTCCCTTCTGATTATATCAGCTGTTTGTTTAGACAAGCGTGGCATAGACTTTATTAACTCTAATACCCTGGCCCAGCTAGTTGACACCCCACAAGGGGTACCAACATCTTGGATCTGGTGTTTACCAATATGGGGACCACTGTAGCACCCCCATTATGAGGTCTTCTCTGGTGAGATCTGACTACAAATAAGTCTCATTCAAAGTTACTATCACACCTGATCCCCCCCCCCCCGTAGCATAAACTAAACTAAAAACCTTCTCCAAAACAGATGATAACCTCTTACAGGATGGTACAAATAGCTTCACTGCACCTCCTCCCTCAGATGGAACTGGCAACTATGCCGAGTTCTACACAAATGCTCTATACAAACACCTAAACAACTCCATTGATGCAGCCATACCTGATAGGGCCAAAACAAGCTACTCAAGGAAGAGCGAACCTGTCTGGTGGACAACTGCCATTAACAGGCTTTACAATAAGAGGAAGAAATTGCTGTCTAAGAGTAAGAGAGAGCGAGCCCCGAACTGGAAACAGTCCCGCCTCAGCTTAAACAAACAAATAAGAATCCTTGTGAAGTTCTCCAAAGCTAACTCCAAAAGCAAATTAGCTTCCTCAACTAAGGGCAACCATAAGGCATTCTTTAGTTACATCCATAACCTAAAAGGAAAGGCTCAGATTTGTGCCCAACTGGTAGCTAATGATACCACATTTACCAAGCCTGTGGACATTGCTGTGAAAACTTCACAGACCCTTCCCTGCCACACTTACCGCAAGACATCCCTACCACCTGTCCTCTACCCTGTATCTCTAAAGAGGAGGTCGTGAACACCCTCTCTAAGGTCAGAAACGTAGCATCCATGGGACCTGATAAAATCCCAGGCTGCATCCTACATGGGCTCAAACAAGAATTAGCAGTGCCATTGGGTATTCTTTACAATCATAGCCTAAGCACTGGCTTCATGCCAGCTGAAAGTAAAAAGACCAGCATTATCCCCTTGCACAAAGGTGGTGCTTCCACTGATCCCAGGAACTATAGACCTATTAGCCTGGCTAGCCTTATCTGCAAGGCCATGGAGAGAATCATCATGGACCTTATCAACAGACATTGCTAACCTCCAAACACTTGACCCTACTTGTTTGGATTTGTCAAAGGGAGATCATGCCTGTTAAACCTGATGGACTTCTTCAAGACAGTCACCAAGGCCCTGGATGAGGGGAAATCTGTCCACACAGCCTACTTATACCTAGCCTAGGCTTTTGACACTATCCCCCACTCAGGCATAATTGACAAACTCACCCAGCTAGGTATCAACCCTTATATCGTTAGATGGGTCGCTAACTGGCTCACCGATAGAACCCATATAGTAAAAACAGGGAAATCCACCTCCAACAGCAGACCTGTAACCAGTGATGCTCCACAGGGATCAGTCCTGGCACCTCTACTATTTGGAATCCATCTCATCAAAGTGCAAGCTAAAACTAAAGGTCTGTGTCTGACAAAGTTTGCTGATGACTGCAAACAGGGAGTGGTCATAGCATCCCCAAATGATGTCAGAATCCTACAAGAGGTTCTTACACACACAAATGATTGATGCCAAAGTCATAGCCTTAAACTCAATGCAAAATATGTATTATCATCCCCTTTGGTAAGCGTAATGTTCCTGCTAACTATCACATCAATAACAATATGCACTCAGTGGTGACAGACCTGAGCACACAGGTTAACAGCAACCTTACCATTGATCACCATATCTCCACAGTGTTAAGAAGGGCATTCTATAGTGCTTATCTCATGAGTAAGGACATTGCTTCCAGAAAAAAAGAAGCTATAACCTCCCTGTACTGTTCCCTCATCAGGCCAATAATTGAGTACAATGCCCCTTTTGGTATATACCTTTCCAAGCACCCGTAGCAATTTGAGAGACCACAAAGGTTCCTCACAAGGAAAATTCAAGGTCTTCAGCATCTGTCCTATGAGGACCATCTGAAATCACTGTCACTTTATTCTGTTTCATAGAGACTGCTCAGAGGTGATGTCTGCCTTGCATATAAGGCAATCTTCGGGCCTGCTTTATTGGAAATGCTGCATATACGTAAGTCAAATGGTACATGGATTACTCACTCTAATGGCCTTAACTTGGTATGTGACATTAATAGAACCTACTGAAGGGACGGATTTGTCTCCCAGAGGTTACCACACATTTGGAACAGACTCCTGCTTCATGTCACGCAGAGCACCTCACTGGCCCTCTTCAAATGCAATCTGGCCAATTGGATGGATAACCATACGTTCACCCCAGGGATTCCACTTTTGTCCCTCTTGGACAGGGGTGATAGGTGCTGATCTTGAAAATAAGGGTAAAACTTGGCTAGGCTTGTAAGGGCCCTAGAGTCATTAGCCTAGTAACCTATGATCCTATAAGATCCAATAAATACCATTTGTTTTATTACTTTATTATTATTTGGAGTGAGTGTAGTCCTAAACAAACTATTCACCTAAGTTTTTAAACTAGATGTTCTTTATATTAATCACTGTTGCAGTAGCCTTATATATGGGTTATATCCTGCCAAGGATATAATGGCCATCCAGCTTCCAAAACTTCAGGACACCTTCTACGCATCCAAACTGTCAAGCAGCTCGAGATGAGCTAGCTAAAAGACAGGTTTGTGTGTGAAACCCTTCAGAATTTTACTGCCGCTGAAGAGTGCACTCCTCTGACGCTTTTGAGGATCAATGGTCAGCTTGTGCTTTCCATAGCTGGGCAGATAGGTTCCCTTTGGGAAAAAACTTAAATGTTCTTATTTTTCACTATTTTATTACTTTCCTCTTCAGGAAAGTTATTTTAAAGCTAGCATTGTTGTGTTTTAATGGCTTGTCTTGAGACTGCAACATACTTTTTAATGAGCACTCATTGGTTATGTCAGTTTAAAAGTTGTGTTATCTAACCAATCAACTATTTTCCGTGGAGAAACTGTGTTTATTTTAAGGTTGTGTGGTGTCATAATGTTTGAAAGTTCTTTTTACTGTTTTTTTCTGTAAAATAGTAACGTTTGTGGGCTGGTTGTTCTACTGACATTGTTACTTATTGTCCCCAGAATAGAGGCATCATTTTCAGCTTGACCATGGAATAAATTGTCACTCCCACAGCTGGTCCTACGTCCAACCACAAAAAGAAAAAGTTGAGCAAACAGCCATTGCTACCACAGCAGGCTAGCAATTTGCTTTAGCCACAGGTGGGTGACTATGCCATGGCCATTTGTTGTACCTCAGATCATGCATCTTTTACCCCAGATTCCTCTGGTGTAGCACCTACAGCCACTATGGAATGGGATTTAGCCATGTCCTTTGTGGCTGTTGGGGGTCCCCTAAGTGGGCAAGGGAGAACCACTCTTGTCAGTCCTGGGAGAGGGAACAGGAAAGGTTTCACTGTTGTTTCAGAATGCCATGCCCATCCCTGCGGAAGCAGTGGCTGCCATTAGTAACATGGTTGGCCCCATTTTCTCGGTCAAAGGAAACAGAAAACCAAGCATGTACCTATTCCACCTCAAATTTCTTTTAGGATTAGTTTACTGGGACTGGTCAGGGTTTGATTCAGGCTAATGATCCTTCTTGTACATTAATTTCTGGTAAAAGAAAGAAGGATTCCTCCTTTCCTGAAGACAAGGTTTTGTCCTCAGATTTCTGATTCAGACTCTGAGGAGAGCTCTCTTTCTGATTTTCCCTATGGGGGTTTCCTCTTTCTCTGAGACCACTGATAGAATGTCCCAGTGTTTTCAGAGGGAGAACACTGAAGTTTCTCAGTCCCTGAAAAATACTATGAGTTGTTACAAGAGGATTTCCCAGAACCCACACCCATTTCTCCTCCCCTGTCTGGTTTAGAGGATGTGTGTCTTACTGCCTTCAGTTTTCCTAACAGTCAGCCATCTGTCGCAAAAAAGGTGGATATGATGAATAAAGAGCCTCACTCTTTTAAATTTGTGTACACTATTCCCAAACATGACCCAGCAGCTATACACTTAATTGATTATTCTGTTACTAAGAACTTAGTTAATTCCAGTCCTATACTTTCTAATAAGGATGGGAAAATTATTGTTAGATGTGGGAGAAAAAAGTGTACACTTCTGCAACTTTGAATTTCAGAATTTTAAATTGTCATGTTCATATGTTAAAGTTTATTCAGACAGACTGTGAATGTATGAGGGATGTTTTATCTACAGTTTCTGTTTTATCTGCAGTTTCTTTGGTAAAGAAAAATCTGCTTTAAATAACTTAGTTTATTTGTATTGAACAGGCAGGGGAGTCCGCAGAATTTTTTGCAGAGGGGGTGCAAACCCAGAGCCCCCTACTCAGCCCACTCCATACCCCCGAACCCCCCCAAAACACACACACACACACACACACACACACACACACACATACACACACAGCCATTCCAGTGTCCCATTACTTAGGTTCATAGGTTCATAGGTAGGTACTAGGCTATTGGCCCTAGGGCCTATATAAGCCTAGCCAAAAAATGTACCCTGGCTTTCGCCACCCAAGAAAATTATTTTCCTGTGCCCCTGTCGAGCAGAGCCACAGAAGTGATCCCTGGGGTGAATTTCCCATTTCCCATCCAATCATCAAGATTTTTCTTGAAGAGTGCTAATGAGGAGCTCTGTTTGACATAGATAGGTAGTCTGTTCCAGAGTATGTGAAGTCTCTGGGACAGGAATCTTTCCCTCCAGCATGTTCTGTTTATTGTGGCGACAAGGTTTAGGTCCCTAGAGCGTGTAGCTCAGATGGATTGGGATTTCTTTAAGTGGAGCATGTCCAACAGCTCTGGGTTTGACATAGCTTTGTATGTTAGGCAGAGATCGCCCCTGAGTAGGCGATATGTGATGGAGTAAAGCTGTAGTTTTTTGAGACAGTCTGCGTAGGGCATCTGTTTGAGGCCAGTAATCCTCTTTGTGAGGTATTTCTGTGGTATTTCCAGTTGTTGTAGATGTCTTGTGAGGTACATACCAAAAGGGGCATTGTACTCTATAATGGGTCTAATGAGTGATGAGTAGAGGGGAACAATGACCTCTTTTTTTCTGGATGAGAATCCTTTTGTGATGAGATGAGCCACGTAGAAGGATTTCCTGACCACTGTGGCGATGTGATTATCAAAGGAGAGACTACTGTCCACCTGTGTCCCAAGGTCTCTTACCACATTTTCGGCATTAAGTAGATTACCAGCTATGTGGTAGTTCATGGGTACAGGGTTTTTACCAAAGGGGATGACAATACACTTTTTGGCATTGAGCTTCAGGCCATGGCTTTGACACCAGGTATCTGTCTGAGTGAGGCCCTTTGGTAGTTTGTCCACATCGTTAGGAGTTTCGATCATGGCTCCTAGTTTGCAGTCATCTGCAAACTTTGTTAGCCAAAGACCTTCTGTGTTAGCCTGCACTTCAGAGAAGTATATACCAAGCAGGAGAGAACCCAGGACTCAACCCTGCGGTACTCCACTTGTCACTTGTCTGAAGTCGGATTTGGAATCCGCTACTTTCACAGTGTGGGTTCTGTCCGTGAGCCAGTTGGCAACCCATCTTGTGACATAGGGATTTATACCTAGTTTAGTGAGCTTATCTATAATTCCAGAGTGGGGGATGGTGTCGAAAGCCTTGGCGAGATCTAGATAAGCTGTGTGAACCATTTTACCCTCATCTATGGCTTTGGTGACTGCTTCAAAGAAGTCAATCAGGTTTAGGAGACATGATCTGCCTTTTACAAATTCAAACTGGGTAGAGTCCAGAGTTTGGAGATTACCAATGTCTTTGCTTATGAGTTCCATGATGATACGTTCCATGGCCTTGCAGACCAGGCTCATCAGGCTAATGGGGCGGTAGTTCCCGGGGTCTGTCATGGCTCCACCTTTGTGGAGTGGGATAACCATCGCGGTGCGCCATTCAGTGGGTACAAAGCCTAAGGTGAGGCTATGATTGAACATGGTACTTAGGTAGGGTGCCAGTTCATTCTGTTGTTCGTGTAGAACGCAGCCTGGGATATTGTCAGGTCCCATGGATGCTGTGTTCTTGGCTTTGGAGAGTGTGTTTTTTACCTTTGCAGCCGTGATTATAGGAACTTTGCATTATTGGCTATTTCTCCCAGTTGCCATAAACACTGTTCAAATGTCTCAGCATGCTTACTGTTATATGCTTTACTTCTACAATGATTACAGATATTTCGCTTGAATTTACAACTTTTATTTCAAATTTTATAGCACAAACACTGATCGGCATTTGTTAAACAAAGCAATAGTCTTACAATGAAAACAGAATTAGCATTAAAACTTCTCTACCTTTGAAACTCACATTCACTGAAACAGCATTGAAACCCACATTCGAAGAAAATGCATCTGGCCAGTGGCAGTTTAAGTTTACCTTTGGGCTGTGTTCAAATCATAGGCCCCTTGCACACATTTTTAAGACCATGCAAAAGTTCTTTGATTCACCTTCCTGTGTTAATTATAATATATAATTGAATTATACCCCTTGTATAATACAGCACCACTTGTTAGAGTGTGTTTTAAATTTATTGTTTTGAACATTTTTCCAGAAAGCAATGAAACAAAATATATGAACCAATAATGACAAACTGCCCAATTCAGAACATTTCAACCATAAAAGGCCACTCATTGTCAATTTAATCCACCAATATCAGCCAATATGCACAATCTTTGCGGAAGTAAAAACCATCTGAATAATTCCACATTAAAGACATCTGAAATTAATGAAGAGGTTGTTGCTAGAAAACAACTTTATATTTCAGTGTTTCATCTACAAATTCACTGCCTGCTGCCCTTAAAGAATAAATTGCCTATGTTACATTAAAAATGGTAAGCTGGTATATTGCAATAGGGAATGTGTAGCAAGCTGAAAAACAGGTTCATAGTTACTAGGCATCACATCCAAAGGAGGACACGCTCAGGACTGCAGCACCCCACCCTCTTAAAATACAAATCTGTGGGAGTAGAACCTACAGCCTTCTACATCAAGATGCAAGCATGCTACCTGCTGTGCTACTAACACTGCTGTAAAATTTTATACCACAATGGTGATACCATTTGTTAAACAAAACAGTTGCACATTTTAAACAGACTTAGCATGAGCAGCACTAAACTTCTCTTCCCTTGAAGCTCACAGTTCCTTGATAATGCATTTGAAATTAAATTCCACCTGCCAGCTCTAAATAGGGCATTTCACTCTCTCTCTCTCTCTCTCTCTCTCTCTCTCTCTGTCTCACACACACACACACACACACACACACACACACACACACACACACCCCATACATCTCAATCTCTTAGTACAAGAAATCTGGACGCCTGTTTTAATGTTGGGGACAAAGGCCCAAAACTAGGAACACATTTAGAAAGTTGCTAGAATAACAGGATTTGTGTTAGAATACATTTTCTAAAGGATATGGAATCTGAAACTCAAATACATGTCATTACTTTACTGGAAAGGCTCACACAGACTGGTACAGTTTGCTGTCAGGAAAAGGTTAGTTTGCTTTTTAATTGTTATATTTTGTATTACTTTATTGCCTTTTTCTATTTTGTATACTGTGATTTGTTTTATTTACACTGTGTTTTACTTGTATTCTGCTTTTAACTGCATATTAAAACTTGAAAAGAGACCACAGCTCTGTCTCTCCTACCCAGTTACTGTTTTGTTCTTAAATACCACTGTCTTTCTAGTTACCTGCCCCTTATGTTAATTTGACCATATATCTCATTTCCTCTCTGCTTTTGCCGGCTGGTGTGAGTAAGCACAAAATTATCATTTTGTGAAATCACTCCCTTCAACCATTTAAATTGATTGGCCATCCTACTGTATTCCATAGTACCAGAATACAAAAGTGACCACCCCCTTTCAATCTATCTTGCTGTTTTAAAAATAGTGACTCTCCACTAAAACTTAACTTTTTAGACAGGTAAAACTTAAAGTCACATCCTTTCACATATAATTCCTTGAGTGCACACTGCAGTGTTTAGGATAAACCATTTTTTTATCTTATCTTTAAGCATCTATTGCAAGACTACCAGTTATTGGAGAGCCCACATTCTGCCTCTCAGTAGTCATCTCATGATTAGTGCTTCTGTTTTCTCCTGGTGAGAGAAGGAGGGCAGTTATATTATTTCCTGGAGACTGCTGATCACCAGAAAGCTTAATAACTGCTTTATAGCTGACAGCTTGGTATCTGTGCTTATATTCTGATCCTGGTGAGAGTAGAAGCAGAGTGCATTGATTCCTGACTCTTTCTAGTTGGAGAATGAGTGTCTGTACTTAAGGTGTCTGATTGGTCTGGTTCCTGTTTGGGGCATCTACCAGAAAAAGGCTGCAAGCCTGCAGACTCTTGCATCATCTGGGACAAGACTGTGGATCACCAAACAGGCCGTGGCCTGCTTCTTTTCTTGAGATTGGTGCTAACATTTTGCTTCGGGTAAGAGAAGAAGCAAAGGAGTATTGTATCCCAACAGAGTGAAGCTCTGCTGTGACCAGCATTAGTAGTAGCCAGGCAGTAGCCATTCATTTGACTCCCCTCTTTCATCATTCTTGACAAGCTAATTCTTTATTTTTCAGTAAGTATTGCTTGATTTCTTCCTAACTTCAGAATATCTGCCTAAATAGTTCATCCTTAAATGTTCAGGGTCTCCGTATTAGTTTTCCCTCAAGTGTTTGGCAGTGCTCTGAACAGACTCAGACACCTTGAGTGACATATATCCTGTAAAAGGAATATATAAGGAAACAGCTCCAGTACTTAGTAATAATGACCACCCCTCCTGGCATGTCTAAAGGTCAGTTCCCTGTGCTTTCTCCTATTAACCTGGTAAACTTGGCCATTCTGAGGCAGTGTAGCAACTGTCTCATGTACACAGACAACCCTCTACTCTTACCTCCCAACACTCAGTCTTGTGAGAGATGCACTTATATATCCAAATTGGAAGCCATGCACTCTCAAGACAAGACCGGAATAGCTGGTCAAGAGGAGAAGGTCAACACCTGCACCACACCACATGCAACACATAGCCCTCCAGAACACCCACCATCACAGCTCTCACATAAAAACACAAACCATACACCCACCTTTGTGGAGGCTCACAATAGAAATCTACAAACAGCAGAGACCTCCAAGGCCTAAATGCACTCAACCACCACAACACAGCAAAAACCACAGGACACATACAGTAGCTCACCTACATGGTATGCCCCTCAACCTAAGCCCCTAAGGCAAAACAGTTTGCCCAATACACTAATCATAGGTGACTCAATAGTGAGGCACACTGATGTCCCATTCACTAGGTTGAATAAGGAGAAGGTAACAGTCAGTTATAAGATACCAGAATCTGACACATAACACATGCACTCAGGTCACTCCACAACAAGTACAAATATGACTCTGTCTCTGTCCATGTGGGTGGGAATGACCTGAGATGCACCTCCCTGGACTACATGAAAAGAGACATGGAGGAGCTCTCAGATTATGTGGCCCAGGTAGGTATCACCCTAACCCTGAGCAGCATCCTACCATTGCCCAGAATGAGACCACAGTACAAGCAGAAAATGATTGACTTCAACAATTGGCTAAGTTTCTGGTGTCATTCTAAGGGGATCCAGTATCTGTCTGCTTGGGATGACATGACTGACAGACCTTGATGCTTTACCAGAGATGGCCTGCATCTGTCAACCCTGGGTTTCCGGATACAGGCTAAGGTTCTTGCCACCCCTACAGTGCCTTTTTTAGGTGATGTTCCAAAGACCAAATTACCACCGTAACAGCTATAAATAATTGCAATCTGAGGGTCATGCTCTCAAAGCTAGAAGTCTAAATCTCAAGATGAACTTGCTTGAAGCATGCCTCAAAATGGAGAACATCAACATTTGTCCTGTAACAGAGACCTGTTTTAAAGCAGCAGAAAGCATCCCAGCGCTAGCAGGCTGTAACTCATTCCACACCTTTCGGCTCCACAACATGCACTGAAGCTCCAAAGGTGGTGGTGTCTCCATATTTATAAAGCATATGCACACCTCCAGACTAGTAGCCCAGCATAACGCATCTGAGATACTTCAGGTACAACTAACATTGGGTAAAATGGCGATTCAGGTCATAGTCTGCTATAGGTCCCCAACCATGTCCCACGACTCTCACTCCACATTCCTAAGCACCCTGGAAACTATTAGGGTCCAACCTAACACTCTCATACTAGGTGACTTCAACTACCCCTCCATCAACTCGGAAAACTACTCATGCACCAATACCCTGACCCAACATTTCCTGGAGTTCCTCACTTCCAATGCTCTGGACCAGCTCATTCTTACCCCCACTAGAGGAAGCAACATCCTTCACCTGGTTATTACTAACATGGGTAACCATTGCTCTACACCAATAGTCAATTCCTACATGGTTACCTGGTTAGATCCGACCAAAAACGAATCACCTTGGAAATCCACATCTCACCCCCCCCCCCCCCCCCGCAAAGGTAACCACCATGACAAACTTCTCCAAAGCTGACGTTGGGCTCCTAAAAACAGAGGTGGCTAACTTCATGGCACCCATGGCAATGGAAAATAGATGCTTGACTGGTGAATAATACACCAATGCACTGTATGAACATGTACATAAATGCATGGAACTAGTCATACCCAACAGAACCAAGATGTTCTCCTCCAAAAAAGGAAGGCAATCTGGTGGTCCTCTGCCATTAATAAACTCTACAACAGAAGGAAGAAACTGTTGCAGAAAAAGGTGAAGTCCCAAGACTAGAAAAACTCTGTTATTAGCCTCAACAAAAAAATTGAGATCCCTCATCAAAACTTCTAAAGCCATCTATGAAGGCAGAATTGAGGCAGACACTAAAAACAACCACAAAGCCTTCTATAGTTATATCAACAATCTCCATGGCAATATCCAGGTTTTCTCTGAGTTACTGCACAATAGTACCTCCTATACTGAGCCAGCAGATATTGCCAACATACTGGCCGACAGATTCAGTGCCAACTTTATCCCTCTCTCCCCCCTAAAGGACCAATCAAAATACCAGAGGAATGCTAGACACCCAGCATTACTGCAGTACTGGTTAAAGCTGCATTGTCCAAGGCCAAGAATACAGCTTCCATGAGACCCGACAATATCCCTGGCTGTGTTCTACATAAACTACAAAGTAAACTGGCCCCACATTTGTGTGCTCTGTTCAATCACAGCCTCACCTCAGGCTTTGTCCCTACCAAATGGTGCACTGCTACAGTCATCCCTCTCCATAAAGGGGGAACAGCTACAGACCCTGGGAATTATCGCCCCATTAGCCTGACGAGTCTGATATGTAAGGCTATGGAGCGTATCATCATGGACCTAATTAACAAGTATATAGGGAATCTCCACACTCTAGATCCCACACAATTTGGTTTTCTGAAAGGTAGATCATGCCTGCTCAACCTGGTTGACTTCTTTGAGACAGTCGCCAGAGCTGTGGATGAGGGCAAGCCAGTTCATACAGCCTACCTTAATCTGGCCAAGGCCTTTGATACCATTCCCCATTCAGGAATTATTGATAAACTTACAAAACTAGGCATCAGCCCCTACATCACTAGGTGGGTTGCAAATTGGCTCACAGATAGAACCCACAGTGTGAAAGTAGTGGACTCCAAGTCAACCAGTCATGAGTGGAGTCCTACAGGGATCGGTCCTGGGTCCTCTCCTGTTTGGCATCTACTTCTCAGAAGTCCAGGTCAACATGGAGGGACTCTGGCTGACCAAGTTCACAGATGACTGCAAGCTGGGGACCATTATTAACTCACCAAGTGATGTAGACATCCTACAGAAAGGCCTCAATGAGACCAGTGACTGGTGTCAAAACCATGGCCTTAAGCTTAATGCCAAAAAATGCATCGTCATCCCCTTTGGGAAAAACTCAGTTCCTACTAATTACCACATCGATGGGAGCCCACTGAACACTGAAGGCATTATAAGAGATCTGGGGACACAGGTTGACAGCAACTACTCCTTCGATAATCACATTGCCACTGTGGTCAGAAAGTCCTTCTATGTGGCACATCTCATTACCAAGGATTTTGCATCCAGGAAGAAAGAGGTCATCATCTCTCTCTCCTCTTCCCCCATTAGGCCAATCATCGAGTATAATGCCCCATTTGGCATGTATCTCACTAGACACATGCAACAGCTGGAAAGGCCACAAAAGTACCTCACGAAGAGGATCCTAGGCCTTAAACACATGTCCTACATGGACAGACTCAAAAATCTCCAGCTATTCTCTGTCTCATATTGTCTACTAAGAGGCAGTCTATGCTTGACTTACAAATGCTACATCTAAAGAAATCCAAATCCCTCTGCACCACATGCTCCAGAGACCTCAACCTCATTACCACAATCAACAGAACATGCTGGAGGGACAGGTTCATAACCCAGAGACTGCCCATGCTCTGGAATAGACTTCCCATACATGTCAAGCAGAGCACCTCACTGGCCCTCTTCAAGAGAAATATTGATGAGTGGATGGGAAATAGAAAGTTCACCCCAGGGATCACTGTAGTGGCTCTACTTAATAGAGGCATTGGGAATTAAGGTCGGGCAACACGATGGCAGGGAACTTCTATGGGCTAAGCTTGTAAAGGCTCTAGGGTCATTAGCCTAGTACACACCTGTGAACCTATTATTTAGTAACTTTAATCCTTATCTCATCCCAGTGATTTGTCAAAAAAAAAAAACTGAATTTTTATGAGGAACAGACCAAAAATATAAGGCAAAAATCTGGGCATTCTGTGAAAATTTGTACAGCTGAGAGGTATAACCCACATACATTCCCCTACTTCCTTAGAAAGTGGATAGAACAACAAGGTTTGCATCAGTATGCATTTTCTGAGGATAGGAACTCTAAAACTCAAATGTCTGCCATTATTTTCTGACTTCAGTCCTCAATGATTTGCCAGAAAAAACACAATTTTAAGATAAACAAACCAAAAATATGAGGCAAAAATCTGGATAATTGCTAGGTATGACCATCCCACACACACACACTCCTACCCCCTATTTCTTACACACAAATACACACATACACCCCTACCTCCCTCTTAGAAACACACACACACAAACCTACCTACTTCTTACACACACACACCCTACCTTTACCTACCTATTTCTTACATCCACACACCCTACCTATTTCTCACACACAAACAGACCCCTACAATACCTATCTACTTCTTACATACACGCATAGACACCCATACCTACTTCTTATATACACACACCGCTACCTATTTCTCACTCACACACACACACACACACACACACACACACACACACACACACACACACACACACACACCTCTTAAACCTCTTAAACACTTAAACACACACACCTAACTCTCAGTTGTACCTTTGTCCACAGTCCAAATGTCTTCTGGAATTCAAATTCCATGCAGGCCCAGACATAAACCATCAGTCGCACAGACGCAGAAGTATCTGAGCGACTGGATGCAAAGGGCATTTTTAAAGAACTCCCTTAAAAAAAGTTTTTTTTTTTTTTTTTTTTTTTTAATTTAAAAGAAAATTAATCTCCCAGCCAGCCAGTTCCTGGGAGGTGCAGGTGCAACCCTTTCCACCTGCCTGCTGGCACCCTTCTGCACAGGTCACTACTCATGGTTTGCAAGGTGTGTATCATGCAGTTGATATTTCTTCCAAGGCTATGACCACTGGTACGGTTTTAAGGAGGTTTACCATGTTGCATTCTCAGAACCCTCCAGAGGATATTAACAATGAGATTTTAAATTCTCCCTTGACTAGAGAGTTAGCGTTTGGCCCCTCTTCTGCAGAGGTGATCAAAAAGTTGATAAAAGGGGCAAGCTGATCCAGGAAAATAAGATTTTTCAGCCTTCCTATTCCAAATTGCCAAAGAGGTTTTCTTTCTCTTCATCCAGTTTCGGTAAAAAACAGAACAGTCTCAACAGAATTCAGGTAAACAGACATTTAACAAGAAGTGGCAAGGAGGTTCCAAAAAGAAGTCTCAAACCTACCAAAACCAAAGACACCCCAATAATTCTGAATGACTGTTCAAGAGACCTTGTTATCCCGTCCAACCCAGGCCTTCTTTCTCTTTCAGAAAGTTTGAATCTCCATTTTTCTCTGGCAACAGATTGTTTTAGACAAAAGGATTCTCCTTTCCAGGGGATTATTCCAGTTCCTCCAGGTCAGACTGTTTTGTTTCTACCTGTGCTTTATCACATGTTGCCCCAAGGAGTGATAGAACCAGTTCTTCCTTCCCAGGTGGGGAAAGGGCTTTATTCAAGCATGTTCCTAGTCCCAAAGAAAGAAAGAAAGAAAATGCTTGGAGACCTGTTGTGTATCTTTCTTTCCTAAACCTGTTTGTGATAGTTCCCAAATTCAAAAGGATGTCACTTCACAACCTGTTACCCCTTCTTCCTTTTTCAAGTTTCCTGACTAGACTTAAAAGTTGTTAAATTATCCCATTCCTATTCACCCAGACTTCAGGCATTTCTTAAGGTTTTGCGTGTCTGGATCACATTATCAGTTCTCTCCCTTACTCTTTGGACTATTGACTGCACCAAGAGTGTTCACAGAGTATCCAGCTCTAGTTATAGCTCATTGCAGGCTACAAGATATTGACATTTTTCTTTATTTAGATGACTTGCTTATCTTTCCAGAGTCATTTTCAAAATGTCAAAAATCTCCCTCTCTTGGGGGAGAGATCTCTTGCACAAGTTTGGATTTCAAGAGAACATTCAAAAGTCTTTCCTGACTCCCTCACACAGGACTGCATTCCTCAGATGTCAACTAGATACCTCAGTTCAACGAGCTTTTCTTCCACAGGAAAAATAGATCTTTATTTAGATCTATTTGTAAGTTTTTCCACTGAGACTTCAGTCACTGTTAAGGAATACCTCCAGATTTTGGGTCTTGTGACATCTATGATTCTCCTGATACCCCTGGCAAGACTCTACATGAGAAATACACAGTGATATCTGAAATCTCTTTGGTCCCAGCATCAACACCCTTTATCTTTTCAGATCCTAGTACTGGGGTAGTCATAAGAGAAATCACTAGGTTGAGACAACAGATATCCTTAAATTAAGGTCTCCCCTTCTCCCTTCCTGCTCCAAAGCAGTCAGTCAGCACAAACTTTGCTTGGGGAGCAGTTTCAGGAGAGATAAAGGTGCAGGGGGTGTGGGACATGAAGGAAAGATGCAAGCACATAAATCTCTAGAAGGTACTTACTCTGATCAAGGCACTCAGTTCTCTGAACCATCTTTGGTCCCCGGGATTCTTCAAGTGGTTACAGACAATACCTCAGTGATGTGGTACATCAACAAGCAAGGGGGAACCAGGTCGCACCTCCTTTGCAGACTAGCAAAGTTAGCTTGGGATATAGTTTCTCAGTACAATCTCACTCTACAGGCATTCCACATTCCATCAGAGTAAAATTATGTGGCAGACAAACTGAGCAAGACCAGGGCAGACCCTCATGAATGGAAACTAGATCTGAGGGTCTTCCAAAATTTGATCCACCTGTGGGGAGTTCCTCAAGCAGACCTCTTTGGCTCCTCTCTGAACAGTCAACTGGCAAAATTCTGTTCCGGGGCTCCATGCAAGAGGACCAGGTGGACAGATGCATTTTCTTTTCTTTGGACAGGAATGTTCTTGTATGCCTTTCCCCACCTTCCTCTAATACCCAAGGTACTTCTGAAGATTCAGAAGGAATTCCCCATCATCATTGTTGTGACTCCCTTCTGGCCCAGGCAGCCATGGCTCTCTCTTCTTTTGGAAATGGCTGGGGCAATTATCATAAGCTTCCTCATGGAATGGATCTTCTCACACAAGAACGGAGGTGTTTGATGCACAGCAACATCAGTCATCTTCAAATGACTACATGGATGATGGGGTCTTAATTGCTTTTAGGCACCTGTTTTCTGAGGATGCACAGCAGATACTAATGGAGACAAGACAGCCTGCTACTAGAAAATCATACATTAGCAAATGGAAAAGGTTTTCTAGTTGGTGCCAATGACATAACCTGCACCCATTCGGGGCTAATTGTCCTCTGGTTCTACAATAATTCTGTGAGCTACTATCTTATGGCTTTTCTTATTTCTCTGTCAGGGTTCATTTACTGGCCATTTTAGCATGTCTTCCCATGAATCCTCCTCTTTCAAAGTAGTTGCATGTCAAAATGTATCTGAAATGGGTTTTGCATAAGACGCCTCAAAGTAAGCAGGCTTGGAATGTTAATTTTGTGTTAGAAAAACTAACACTTGCTCTATTTGTACCAGCTAATCTGGCTGACTTGAGGTTCTTAACATGGAAAACAGCTTACTGATTGCTCAAGTCATCCCTCTCCCCATTTTTTTTCCTGAACCTAAAAATGAGGGAGAAAGGATACTCCATACCTGGCATGTCCACAGACAACTAAGATACTATCCTGACAGAACTAAATCAGATCACTGGCTCAATTGTTTGTTTCTCATGAAGGTAAGAAGAAGGGACACTCTCTGTCAAGACAGACTATTTCCAAATGGTTGTCTAAGGCTATTGCCTTTTGCTGTACTCACCATGACAAATCTGTTCCAGGCAATGTCAAGGCCCACTCTACAAGGACCTTGGCTTCTTCTGTGGCTTTTTGGAAAGGGTTGAATTCTAGAAGTATTCCAAAATCTGCAGCTTGGTCCTCTGTACATACTTTTACAAAGCACTATAAGCTAGATTCCTACTCTGTGTCTACATCCTGCTTTCCTATGACCATTCTCCAGGGGCTCTGGACCCTTCTCTTTCCATCTCCCTAATATAGTTAACTATGGTAATCTAAGCATATAGATAAGGCTACTGCAGCAGTGATCAATATAAAGAACATAGTATGGCTGTGCAAGTTGAACTTGCCATAACAGTAGATGCTCAAATGATCACTGTTGCAGTAGCCACTGCCTTCCTCCACCTCCTTTTTTTTGTTTGTTTTTTTATGCCAGGCTGTGGACATTTGTTGTTGTTACTTCTAGCCTTTTCCTTTCAGAGCTCAGCTTCCTTCTGTCTGCTGGCAGGAAAGCTCTGATGGGTTTTGCACCCAAACATGTCTTTTTAGTCAGCTCAGCTCAAGCTGCTTGATAGTTTAGGTGTGTGGAAGATGCCCTGAAGCTTTGGAAGATGGCCGGCTGTTATATCCTTGGCAGGGTATAACCCATATTGGTAAGGCTACTCTAGCATTGATCATTAGAAGGTGTGCTGTTATGATAAGTTCAACTTAAACAGCTGCACTTTCTTAGAAGAACAGAGTGCATACCTTTCATTTAAGCTAATGACAATTAAATCCATTTACTTGACAGGGATTTTGTCTAGTGTGTCCTAACCCAGGCCTTATCCATAGATGCTGTAAATAAGCTATATTGCTATGTAACATTTTCACAGTCCCCACATTATTAGATCAGTTACAGTGTTGAGAAAACAGAGAAACCTCAGTTTGCTCACAACAGCTCTCTCTAAAGTCCAGTTATTCCATGCTTACCTGATATAGCATAATCTCCAAATAGCATTGTGTCTGGCTACCAAAGAACAGTAAATGGCTATCAAACAATATAGCACATGGCTAACAAAAGGAACACCGCTTGGCAATCAAAAGTGTGACAGGTGAATATGTACTTCATTTCTGTTTATCATGTACAAAACAGTGAGTCTGTGAATTTTTAAGTGGATACCCATTACTTTTACTGACTGGAAAATTTGGCTTGTATAATATTAGAAATCCCCCTGCCCTTATCAGCAGGAGACCTTGAAAAAGAAGATATCAATTCCCCTGTCATCTCAGTAGGTTTGATGAGACACCCATTGAGGAGCTGGTCCTCCAATATGACCTGCCTAATCTAAAAAGTGGAACAAGGGGTATGGGACATGCCTATGTTGCTGTTGCCAAAGCAGCTATGAGTGGTCACTCTAAAGAGAGAGGAATAACTAAGGTTCAGAGATTGCAAATGCTTCTGTGTTTTTTCAAATACACAGGGATGAGAAATACCAGAAAATATTACGACTGGAAAAAGTATGGTTGGGGAGAGCAATGTTTCTGTTTAAATTGTCTCTCCAAATATCCTTCCACCATCAACCACTTATTCAAACTTACTACAACTCTAACTAGTAACTGCATTCACCTCAGTAGGAACTCTCCCAACCTGTAGAATGTAGTAGCCTACCTCCTCCCCTTGCCAGCCAACAAAAATTACAAAATCTTATAAAACAAATAATCGATTACATACCAAAGAATAAGGCTGTAATTATTCTAGGAGACTTTAATTAAATTTCTGGAAAGGCTAAGTCTGGCAATTAGTACAGAGGGATAAGAATGAGCGGGTAAAAATCTGCTTCCTGTTGTTCAAGGGTTTGATTTCCTGTGCCTTTATTTGCCCACTGTGTGATTTTGAGCAAGTCATACAACCAAAATGTGTTCTGAGGAAACTGGGCTAGACTTCTTGATGATCTCATGGACTAAATACCAAGTAATTATATATGAAACTTACACAACACACTTAAATCTGAGACAAGTGAAATACTTAACTGACCTGGGCTTGATACAAGTCCCCAGTGAACTCACCAGACCAAACGTTAAGTCAGGTCGATGCTCTCTTTTAGAATTTCTGAAAACTGATTTCCCCCAGTAAATGTCCTACCTCCACAATCAAACAGCACTGCTCCATCACCTTCTCTGGCAAATGTTCCACATTTAATCCATTTCTATCTACAACATCAGCCAATTTACTAACCTCTTCCATGCAGCACCAACAAGACAAATACTTCACATTCAGCCAGCTGTTAAAACTTAAACATAACAACTGGTTTGTACCAGAGCTCAAAGCACTTCTGAAACTAAGAGATGAGGCATGAGCTTATTGGAGTCAATCCAATCTCTTGCTTGGCCAGGACAGTTACATATGACGCCTCAACCTTGCCAAGAAAGTGATTAGATGATACAAACCATCCCAGCAAATAATCAAAATGACAAGCTCCAAACAGTTTTGGAGATATTTGAATATTATTATTGGCTGCCAGAGTAAACTCCCTGCCCTAAAATTTGTTTCCACAAAAAATGGATACCACCTGCACCTCCAAACTATATATACCCCCCTTATAATTGTACAATATACAAATATGCAAAAAATAGAAAATACAAAAGCTATTAGAGTTGATTTCTTCAGTTGTTCTCACTGGGGCAGACAGTCTGCAACCATGGTTTATTACATTCTGTAAAGATCACCTTATTGTCCCCATCCACCACAATTTTAGTTTAGCAGTCAACAAAAACAATATGACTAGCATATGGAAATCCACAGTGTTCAAAACCCTTACCCAAGCTAGCAACTCCAGCCACAGCCTTGAACATTAGACCCATATCCATGCTACCTCCTTTGAGTGAGATCTTCAAGAAGTTATTATTTGACCCACTGTCTTCCTACATAAAACAATACACTCTACTCTTGTCTCATCGACATGAATTTCTTTCAGACAGAAGTACAACGTTTGCCATCTGGACCCTCACTGATGATATTTTATAGGGATTAAAACAAACCAACTGGGGCTGAGGTATCGATTGTTGATCTTACATACTAATTGTGGACAAAGGCAACTAAATGGAGCTGAGGCATTATTTGTTGATCTTACAGTACTAAATATGGGCGAAGGCAAACTAAATGGAGCAGTGTATACTGAACCTACAAAAGCCTTAACTTGGTAAACCATGACCTATTCATTCGTGCACTGTTAACAACAGAAATTAGTGAAGAGGCTTCTCTCTTTTTAATTTCTCCAAATGTCGGGGGGTGTTTAATACCATGATGGGAATGGACCCCATTCCTAAGTCAAAGTATGATTAAAGTTCATGAAATTAGTATTGTTTTAATCTTTGATGTCAGCCAGAAGTGCTCTTTGCAGCACCCGCAATGTGCCCAGTGATGACTCCTTCTACAGTTCGTATGGATTGTAGATTATTTTTTATAAGACCCGTTGCTCCTACTACTATTGGAACTGTCTGGGTATTTTTCTTCCACATTGCACTCATTTCTTCCTGCAAATCCTGATATTTTATGACTTTGTGTCTCTCTGTACACAAGACACTGTAGTGACTGGGTGTAGCAATTTCAATGATCAATGCTACTTTTGTCTTCTTTTTATGGCCCACTATATCTGGTTTTCTCGCGTCTGTCTTTTAAACTGTTGGTAATGGGTAATCCCATGTGATGTAGACTTCATCATTTTCTATGATGCTTTGTGGGTCATGTTTCCAGTGTTTTTCAGCTACTTTAATATTATAATATTTGCACACGCCCCAGTACAACTGCTTGCCACATTATTATGCCTTAAGAGTTATTGTAAAGTTTGAAGCAGTTTAAAGAATAGGTAGGTAGGAATGGGGGTATAGCTGTGGTTGGGTTGCTATTTATTTATTTATTTATTTTTTGCTGTGGTCTGTTGGGTACTATTAGGTTATTAGTGAATGGCACTGCCTTGGTGGGATTTTAATGTATTTTCTCTAGTGTAATGCACTTTTTTTTCCTGTGCATCAATCACACAGTGCATCTTTTACAAATGAATTAATTGCACCTATCCTCTTTCTTCAGTGATTAGCGCCAGACATATTCACTTTCTGTAATTATATATACATTTAGTTTTTCTGTTCTCAGCCTTTTCAACTTGCACTGCCTCTCCAATCCAGCATTGCCATGAGCCACCTGAGTGCTGCCATTGGCAAGATTAGCCCGTCAATATGAGGAGCAATGACATGCGATATTGTAGAAATACCGAGTGCTCATTCCCAGTATTCAACATTTTGGTTTATATACTGGTTGATTGGGTGCTCATTATCAGGGTCAAAGGACAGCACCCGCATCAATCAAGATATATAATATAATGGTGCACAGCTCAATCCGCTTCTCCTGCTACAAAACTGGCACTATGCCACTGGTACTTTAATTTATACAATGTAGCAAAGTAGCAATTCTTTTTGTTGCATGAATGAAAATGATTGTGGTTTGTGAATAGAGCAAACTGGACTGAAGACCATTTGAATATTTTTAGACTTTTTTTAAGAACATTTTTTTATAAACAACTATGTTTTATTTTTTTTTTCTTTTTACAGTCCTCAAGTCATTATCTTTGTTTGACCTAGCTATAGCCCTGGGCCATAAGGCCTGAACAACTCTTCTGTCATTAATGGATACTCTCTGCTAAGGGCCATCATTATAGATGAGTTAACTGGAGTCATATTTTTTGGTATTAGGCAAGCTTTTAGTTTAGTTTGCAAGGGGCCAGAACTCAATACCCCTGAATCTGTAAGGCTGTCTACTGAAATGTCAGGACTCAAAATGCTGAGTCCCAACATGTCAAACAAAGACCAGAAATACAGGAAAAGAGTGAATATTAAACATTGCTTTTCTCCTTTGAACTTCTTTTTCTCAGGAGTACAAGTCCATTGCACCACCTGAACTTGTATATACCAATTCTGAGATTACTATATCTTGAAGAAAAGGGAATATTATGAAAAATGGCAATCTTGGATTTAAGATACGTAAATCCAGATTTTTGGCAATTTTGTCTCTGCGTTATGGGACTCGTCACTGTGAGTCCTGAATCAAAAAACCTTGAGATAACGAGAAACTTCTTTACCCCACAGTCCCTTGATCCTTTTTCAAATAAGTCCCTATTCTTTGATAAAAAATGAGTCAACTAAAAATAATCGAGTGTTCCCATTTCACTCATGCAAGGTATGATATTAACAATGAATCTTTTGCCCACATGGAAAGTATCACCACTGCTGTTTTGCTGAGGCAAACTGGCTTCCAGTACTGTTAAGAGCTAAGCTACTCGTGTATATTATTTTTCAAAATACTATACTTGGACCACTGCAGCTCTCTTCTCATCACCCTAAAGTTAAAATCTGTTGCTGGATTCCTCAGATTCTGTAAATAATCTGCAAAAAAATGCTGGAAATCCCTTTCCATACACTTCAGTACTCTTCTAAAGTTGCTTGAGTTCTAGGCCCTCTGTAGTGGAATCCCCTTCCTTCTGCTATAAGAAATGCACAAATGTATTCAAAAAATCCTGCAAGGGGTTCCTGGACATGCTACACCTAAATAAATCCCAATCCCTCCAAGCTACATGCTCTAGGGACCTACACCTTGTCACCACAATAAACAGAACATGCTGGAGGGATAGATTCCTGACCCAGAGACTTCCCCTACTCTGGAACAAGCTACCCATCTATGTCAAGCATAGTTCCTCATTAGCACACTTCAAGAAAAATCTTGATGAGTGGATGGAAAATAGGAAATTCACCCTGGGATCACTTCTGTGGCTCTGCTCGACAGAGGCATAGGAAAATAACTTTCTTGGCTGGCAAAAGCCAGGGAACCTTGTTGGCTAGGCTTACATAGGCCCTTGGCCGATAGCCTAGTACCTACCTATGAATTATGAACCTATGAACAAAAGACGGTAGTTCTACTACTTGTTTTAGTGCAGTTGCATAATTCATATAGACTGAAAGCTGAAACTGATTCCTGTGTTTAACTAATCCTTGGTTTGCAATGTGCTGAATTTATGTTTTTAAATCATTTGGCTTCTTAATTCATTTGTATTTTTCCAAAGGAATACATGTTACAACGTGTATCTTGGTATGTCTTAATATATTCATCCTGCTGTCTACAATATATGTTTTTTTTTTCGGCTCTTATAGTATCTTTGTTTTGTCAATGCTAATCTTTAACTTTTCTTTTCCCAAATATAGAAAACATGTTGGCACAAAATAAAATAATTATTCTTCAGTGCTGTGATTAGCTGGCAACTTACCTAGGATTAGTTTCTCCCTTGCTTCCCTGTAATGTTGAAAGTACAGCTATCACAGGCGAAACATTCACAGCTCAAAGACAGTTTATTATACACACTCCACAAATGTTAAGCATGTATGTTGGATGAAATAAAGCATTATCAGCAGTCTCTTAAGCAACGTGACTCAGCAATATCAAAAAGTGAAAGTCCATATTTGTACAGCAGCACTTACACAGTCAAATTTTCTATGTTGGTGCTAAGTGCTGGGCATTAAGGGTTGTGGGCAAGACAAAAAATAAAATTGCTGAACAAGAACAACAGTTGCATTTTATGCTGTCGTAACATAAAACATACTGGAACATAATACTTTAACAGAAATGTGCATCACCACTTAGAATAGGTACTGCAGGTGTTATAAAGTAGAGCAGCATACTATGTTATGTTATTACACTGCCAAAAAAAACTTCTGATAGTAAACTAGAAACAGCACCTAAATGGGTTTTCACCCGATGAACTTGATGACTTTTTTGTCATCATTTGTCAAAATGGCACCAGCTTGTCACAGTCATTCAGCCATCACTGACATCAGATTCCCTGCGACGTCCTAAAAGGCTACTACTCCTCCTTGGGTTTGCCCCAATATAACTCTTGGCAGGTAGATCCCAGCTCTCCCTATAGGACAGCCTTATATATCTCAGGCTTGCAATGTCTAGAGACCAAGGAGAGGACTAAATGTAAGGACCATCATACTTGGTCAGCTGTTTAGTTTTTGGCATTTGCCTGTGCTATAACTTCATTGTGCCAAGTTATGTATCTGCATTTGGGCATGCAGTGGGGCACTGCAAGAAAACTTCCCCTCCTCTATATTGGTTTATATTTCAGTACCCATGTCTGCACCCTAACCTGCTAGCACCCTTATCTTTTTCTCCGGGTCAACACTAGGAGCAGACAGTTGGTGGGGTGCCAGCATGCCTCCTTGTCATTCCTCTGAAAGGCAGCTAGCTGAATGTGGCTCACCTGGGTAACAGACAGGGCTTTATTGCTTTATACCATGCAGCTCTAAGTGGATTTCTGAAGCAGTGTGTATTACAAAGCAGCAATAAACATACTTTATCAAACTTCATACAAATGCTAACCAAAAACTGCAAAATGCTACACAGATAATGTAACACATTTCACAAAGAAATCAGTAATAAAAATAAGCTTTGTAACTATGTGCTGAAATGCCATTTTAAAATATCTGAAATCAAATTATCATATATAATTTCTAACCAAATCACATTAAGACCATTCCACATTCTTAATAAACACTTAGCTGTGTCATTTGTAACATTACTTGTCATACATTCCTGTTCATTACTAAAACACAGGTGTTCCATACATAGGCATTGCCTCACTACAACTGTGTGTTCTGGAAGGGATAATCTGTATATCATACAAACAAAAATATATATGTGCACGTTTTCTATGTTTCATTCAGTACAATTCAGATTTAATTTCCTTTCCTGTACTGTTTATTTTATGATACATCCCACATATATTCCTTACCTTCTGACATTGTGAATGTATTTACAAAAAGGTGTTTTTTCAGTGAATAATAATGAACAATAATGGTGTCTTTGAAAATCCACTTAGTCACAGAAACCGTCAACAAATAGCCTTTGTTGAAAAAAGTATGAAATATGACATATCCAGAAGAGAGAGAGAGAACATAAGCAATTTTTATTCATTTTATATTTTTATAGAGGAACCACAGTCCCCACTCCCCCACATATGGGATTCTGACCCACCTACCCAGTAAAACTAAATTCAACTACACTCAGAGCATTCCCAGAATGACAGCGGTGATGGGTGTCAGGCAACTGTGCATCATACATTTATCATTTACAGTGAAAAAATGGTTAAAACAAAGAGCTGCCAAAGAATTACATGACTCTCTTTATCTGTTATGTTTAGAAACTGAATCACCTAAATGAAATACTTAATATTTCTTCACAGTAAAACCCGCAAAAGTAAACATTTTAGAAAAATCACATGCAAGTACTGTGGGTCTTGTGCATATCCATGGAGCTGATTCTTGTCCCTTGGAAAAATACATAGGCTAACAATTTGTGTTGGTATACATGTTTTTGAACATAAATATGTCCTTCTTCTTTACTTAGTCACTATTATAGTTTTCCCCAGTATAGTATTAAGAAAATAAAAAACATTTTTTAGCACAGTAGAAAACTCTATGATTAAATGAGAGCTGTCTCTAAAAATGCAAAAGAGATCTGTGATAGCAGATGACTGATAGCATTTAAAGAACATAATTTTACCCAGAGATAACATGGATCCTAGTGGCATAAAAGGATAAAGCCATGACTATGACCCACATTCCATTAGTGGCCCAGGTGACTGATAGGAAGGCAATGGAGAACAGGCAGTGCCTGTCTTGTAGTGGGGGTGGTGGATTTCAGTGGGATGAGGTGATGTAGCACCAAAAAGCAACAGTCAGCAGAGAAGGGCATACTTTGTGGCTGCCCAAGCTGGTGATGGTATCTGCTGTCTTCACATGTGAAGGACCGTGAATGCATTGGCATGTGGGGTGCTAGACAGCCCTTGAAGTGATGTGGGTGATCATGTCACCACCAAGCTGCAAGGAATGCTAGAACAGGGTATATTTTAAATTCCAATGAAAGGGGCAACCTAATCACTAAAATCCCATGACAAAGCATTTATACAGCAAAAAAGGAGTGACAGTATGATATTTTACGGTTTCTGTAACTGCTATAGGGTTGTCACCTTTTCAAATGCCCAAAGTGGGACATTTTTGGTACAAACGTCAGATTTTGCAAGGTGAAACATACCCACGGCCAGTACTAAGGACAGAACTTCACCTTTTTGCCTAAATAAAAGCTTATTTTTGTAGCATTTTAGTTCCTTATTCTGTTTCTTATAACATCTAGTTGTTTCAGATACAGAGTAACTGTTTTATGCAACTTTTACATAAAATATAGGAAATAATTGTGCCCTAAAATCTCAGGACATTTGCCATTTTTTCAATTTTTTTTTGCAGGACACAACTGCCCAAAGAGGGATTGTCCCTCGCAAAGTGGGACAGGTGGTAACCCTAACTGCTTATGCTTAGAAAGTAAAAAAAAAGTAGAAAAAAACTGCATCCATTTGCGTAATAGAGTGTGCATAATAATACGAGATCCTTTCAGGGGCTTGCAGTTTATATTAGAGCATGGCTTACTATAACCACAGCTTGGTAGCTGAGCACAAGCTCCCTCTAGTGGCTATTGCTCAAGTCACATGAATTGTGAATTTCATGTTTCATTTTCCTGCAGCTCTTGTTTTCTTTTTTTTTTTTTCAAAATCATTTTTATTAATTTTCATTTTTTAAAAAGTAGCTTGTATTAACAATCCAACAATACAGTAAAGGTAGAAAAAACATAAAATACAACATAACAAAAAAAAACAAGTATTCACCATATAGATAACTTTATAGGATATTCACACTCACATTATGTTAAAATGTGGTAAGTTCCCCAGTTATGAGAAAAGGACGAAAATATATTACTAAACCAGAATTTTGTAAGTATTCTGTGCTTGATTTGGTATATAATAACAGAGTGTCAGGTGTCAAGAAGGGATGGTGAGACTTGTAAACTATATATAATTTACACTATTTACAGTATTGGTTGCCATAAAAATGGAATGGTTTGTAACCACTCATAATGGCTTATCTCTTGGATAACTTGAATGAATGAGTTTTAAAAACTTATTATGGTCTACTAGTATTGGTGATTTATGTAGGGCCTTTGTTATATTACTAGGATTCTATTTAGCAGGGAGTCCCAATACAGTTGGAAATAAGTTCTTTTTTTTATTGCTTTTAGTAGCTAGTTTGTGAGAGGAAATATAATTGGTTGCCATAGCTTTAAAGCACTTTAGTTTTCTCCCACAGCTCACAGCAGATATCACACAGCATGCTTCCGATAGTTTGCATTACAAAAGCTCAGCTCTTTTGAAAAACTATTTTATATTCAATGCCAAGATTTTAAAATGGAAGATTATAATGCATTGTTCAATCAACGACAAATATAACATAAAAGCACGGATTGACTGTGCTGTACATTTCAGCGTTAAGTCATTGTGAATCCCACATT
The DNA here is from genome assembly GCF_019279795.1 of Protopterus annectens. Classification (NCBI taxonomy): domain Eukaryota; kingdom Metazoa; phylum Chordata; order Ceratodontiformes; family Protopteridae; genus Protopterus; species Protopterus annectens. Next base: position 587,119,939 of record NC_056725.1, read on the forward strand.
TTAATGTTTGTTCAGTGTTTTGAAATGAGTAAGATCTATGCAGAACTGTATACACTATATAGCAATAAAGCCTGTGTAGCATATTGTATAAGGGCAGAAAGCAAAAGATAAAATATAAGACAGTCAATAAAGGGAGAACGGTCAGAAAATATTTTTGATTTTACTTTTTAGCAAAAAAATTTAAAAAAATCTGTTTACAATAGGGCAGCCAGGGAACATGGACAGCACGCAGCTATGTGGCATAGATGGTTAAAGCTTTGACTATGACTAGCCAAACCAATAACAGGTAGTGATCCAGGACCTGAAGGAACCAGTGTGATGGAGATGGGAACAAGCAGCAGACTGCCAGCGCACCAGTCTCAGGGTGGGGGGCTGCTAGCAGACTTGTTGTTACACAGACCCCTAATGGCGGCAGTGACACAGTGCAAAGAAACAGTTGTGGCATGTGCATGGGTGAACTAAGCAGAGTGTAGCACTATAGCCAGGCTCAGAAGGTATGCAGATGCAGATGTACGTGTGATTAGAGATTGAACTGTGCACACCCAGTTTAGTGGCATGTACACCAAGGCTGCTGGGGGAGCAGAATTAGAACCTCAAAGCAAACATAAAAAGCAGTAAATTACTGAGGATGACACTGCACTTTGGCAATCCTATATATTTCCACCATCTAAGGGCAATTAAGTCCTCCCTCCAAGGCAGCCCTTTGATCAGAGGGTAAGCTGGACACTTGGACTGAGAAGACAAAGAGTCCTCAGGTAGACTGTCCAGTGGCCAAAGTTCCTCTGGGGATAAAAAGCATACACAAATAATCATATGAAAGTAAGAGCTTGTGACATGTGAAAAGGGATTTGGAGAATGAAGGCAATTCCTCTCTATGCAATTCATTATTACTGATATTTTTAAAGATAGTGAATGTGATAGCACCTGTATCAAGCTGTGATCATTTTTAACAACTCCATCAGACCCTAAATGCTTGTGTCTATTTCTGCCATGTGTCTTTTATCTTTCAGTAGTAAACGTACCCTTTGTCAGTTACCACCTGTTCCCTTACCTTAATTGTAAAGGCCTGTGGTTAAATGTGTTGCATGATTCCTTGCCACTGTTCTTATAAAATTCCAGGCAGACCACATTCATTGTATTCACCTTATTGTCTTACAATATACCAAGTCAAAAAGTGTGCTTAATCAGTTTATGTTGACATTCTCACTATAAGACAAAGCTGCCAGTGACACTGCAGATGCGGTGCCTTCAGGTGTGTGACTTTTAGCAACATTGTCATGGCATTGTTACTCATGGATGCAGAACTAATGAGAGACAGGTTCTAATCTTTCCCTTGCTCACTTACAAATGTGCACATTCAGGGGCATGGCATATTTGTTCTCCTCTAGTCCTTGCAGCTGCTTTCTGCAGTGACATGCTGAACCATATTATTAGGCTGTGACTGATATAGTGCTTGGCCCATTATATCCTTGGATTCTGTCATTCTGCTTTTCTTAAGATTTTCCATTTTCTGGTAAGTTTTCTTTCAAAAGTGGGCATATGTCCTACTGCACTTACCTCTGGTACCCACAATTACTGCTCCCCCACAATGACAAAAATAAATCCAAAGTGCATGTTAATTCTGTGTCCCTTACTTACTTTTACACAGCATCCCTGTTCTGCTATTCCTCATTATCCCAGTCCTCTCTCTCTCCCGGTTTTGCTTGTATAATTAACAAAGGTTGCATTTCATTATTTGACTTCTGTGGGTTTCATCCATCCCCTGTCAAAGCTGTTAGTGTCCTGATAATTCCTGTCATTCCAGCGTTTCTTCCTACTTTTCCATTGACCATACCCTCCTGTCCCACACAACAGAATTCCCTGTGATCCTAAAAGCTCTTTTCCCTTATTACAATTGTAGCTACCACTTTTGTAAACCATAGTTTTTTGTATTTTCTTTTCACACTTTTTGCTGCTCCTAACCACTGTTGTTTATTTACAAAGCAGGATGTAATAGAGAGAAGCACAAGGGACAAGGGGATTAATGGAACTGAGGCATGGGGCGATTTCTGTAATGGGGAACGCAATCACCCAAGGAATAAGATGGGATAAGCAGAAATAGCCATAATAATGTGTAACCATAGGTGAGAGATGCTCCAACACCTAGACATGCCAGAATTTGCATGACCAAGATAATTTGTTGAGAGGAAAAGAAGGCCATATCTGAGAATACATTTGGCACCACTGATGTGAACAGGGAAACTGTGAAGGATGCAAGGGGCAGAGCAGATGAACTTCAGATTTATGCACAATGATTAGTCACATGCTGTTTTTTTTCATTGAGCTGTCCTGCTTCCATAAGCCAGTGGGATCAAGAAAAATAAGAATACAAGACATTAGCAACTGATTGAGGGTTGCGTGCCAAGACTGGATATTCAGAGTGGTAGAAGGTTGGAGGGATATGTTGCTTGTCTGGTGTATTCAAAAGAGACGATGAAGTGGCGTATGGGTTCAAGATATTTACTGTACAAAACACATCAGGAACTGGAACTTGAACTTGTACTTAAGCTAACTGATTCACTTATTACTTTAAGCACACTCACATGTGCATTTCCATTCATATATGCATTCACTCTAACTGCACAAAATGCCATTGATCTTGCATGTGCTCAATAACTTATATGCATGTGCTCTCTAGCTACAGTGGCTGACTAGGTACAATATACTCAATGACCTACATCCTCCATCTTTAATTTGTTCGACATGCAGTAGAACAAGACATTTTACATGCTAGATATCACATCAACATTTAACAACAAATCAGAACTCAAGTCCAAGTCGCTGTGTATTACAGATTGGGTCTAGAAATTCTACCCGATCTGGTCACATAAAAACTTTGACTGGGTTTAGCAACAGGGACAGTCTCTGGTGATTCTTTCTCAATTGGTACTTCAGGGGATACATCAGGATTACTTGAGGAAAGCACACTGTCATCTGGAATTCGAACAAGTATAGAGTCGCTTTGAGAAATAAGAGTCTCTGGCACAAGCAATCTGCTGTGTCACTGGTTCGGAGACTGGAAGTATATGTCTTCAATTCCTTCTGAAATCCATTCCTTCAGATTTTATGATGTAAGATCTCGGTTCTTCACAAAGATTTTTGACTATACCTACTCGATCATATCCTTTAAATGTTTGCATTCTCACAGTCTCACCTTGTCTTAATGGTCTGAGAGGTTTGCTGGACATATCATAGTATAACTTTTGTGACTGATGTTTTTTTCAAAAGTTGAGCCTTGACCATTCTGTTGTTCTTCACATTTGGTACTAACAATTGTTTGCCAATCGGTAAAGTTGTACTTGCCAGTCTGGACATTAATCTCTGAGCAGGTAAACCAAGCAAATTAACTCTGGAAATGTTTCTGAGCTTGAGTAAGTTAAGAAAAACATTGGTACCATCTCTATTGGTTTTCTCCAATAAACACTTCGCACTTTGAACTGCACAGCTAATCCATTGGACTGTAGTTACTCAGGACTACTAGTAACATGAACAAAGTCCCAACACTCAGCAAATTTCTTAAACTGCTGACTTGTAATCTGTGCACCATTGTTAGGTATGACTTTGTGCAGACTACCATGGACAGAAAAATGTCTCTTCAACTTAGTAATGATTGTGCTGGACATTAAGTTAGGAAGAAGTCAATTTAAAACCAATTTAAATAAGAATCTATTAACACTAAGTAATGCTGACCATTCCATTTGAAAATATCAGTAGCAGCCATCAACCATGATAATTCAGGAATCCAGTTTAGCTGAAGTGGTTCTTTTTGTTGGTGCAATTTAATACTATTGCAAATTGAACATGCTAGAATGTCCTTCTCTATATCTTTTCACACAGAAGGCCAAAATACTATGCCTATTGCCCTTCTTTTGGTTGAATCAATACCCAGGTGGCCACGATGCAAAATTTTGATATACTCCTGTTGTAATGTTTTAGAAATTACCACCTTTGCAAGTTTCATGATTATTCCATCTTCCATCATATGCTCGTCTCAGTAAGGAAAATACTGCTGTATGTCAAGTTGTAGACTGGTTTGTCGTACTGTCCATCCTTGACTGATAACATTTTTCATTTTCTGGAGAATTGAGTCTGAAGCTATGTGATTTCTAAGCTCATCAAGATGTGAAAATGAAAAATTTCTGACTTCCATGACTTCAAAGCCTGATTTCTTGTTTGTGGTTGCTCTGTTGTTAGTCTAGGTGCTCGTGACAAAGCATATGCAAGGTATAAATATTTGCTTTTTGTATAAACAATATTGAAATTGTACTTTTGCAGTTTTAACATCATACTTTGCAGGCATGTCTGGGCTGTGTGCACTGGCTTTTTCAAAACTGTCACTAGTGGTTGGTGATCAGTCTCTGTTTGGATAGGTCTGCCATAAATATAATCATTGAACTTCGAACGTGCGAACACTACTGCCAAAAGCTCTTTCTCTGCTTGTGCATACTGCATCTCTGTTTGGGTTAAAGTTCTGGATGCATAGGCTACTGGTATGCCTTCCTGAAGACATGGTGTGCCAAGACTATACTTTGAAGCATCACACAAAAGAGTTATTTGTAAATATCATAATATCAAAATGTGCTTGGACTGGCAATTATCTTCTTCAGAACGTCAAATGCTCTTTGGTGTTGTTCCAGCCAAGACCAGTTTACATTTTTGCTTGTCAGTTCACATAATGGTGCTGAAAGCTCACTCAAATCTAGGATGAACTTTCTGAAATAGTTGATCATACCAAGAAAATGTTGTAAAAATGTTACATTTTCTGGAACAACATCTCAAGAATAGCTGCTTGCTTAGATGGATCTGGTTGTAAGCCAGAACTGGTAAATAAATGACCCACATAAGTAACTTCTTTCAATTTGAATTTACATTTCTGAGGAATCAGTTTAAGATTGACTTCACATGCGTGGTCTAGAACTTTCCTGAGGTTTCTAACATGTTCATCTTCAACATTTCCCCCTACAATAATGTTGTCTACTATGATAGCACATGGATAACAAGAAAAAATTGCTCCATTACATTGAAATACCTCACTGGCAGAATTTATCCCAAATGGCATTCTCAAAAATCTGTACCTCCCAAATGTTGTACTGAAAGTGGTTAACAATGAAGATTTACGATCCAGAAATATTTGCCAAAAGGAAATTTTTGCATCCAATACTGAAAAAATAGTGGCATTTGGCATGACAACGGCTACTTCTTCTATTGTACGCATTGGATGATGAGGACATTTAAGTGCTTTATTTAAGTATCTTGGATCAATACCTATTCGAATATCATCTGAGCTTTTCTTATGAGCTACAACCATGGAGAATACCCATTCTAGTTCTGCCCTTGCTCCACTCTGCATTGCCACTGGAATCTTCCTTGTTGGTCTGACAACTAGCCTTACTTCATGGTTTAACTTCATGGAATATGTGACTGGTAGTTTGCCAAACTTGTCTTTGAAAATATCAGCATATTCACTAAAAATATTCTGTATAAGACTATCACTGTTGTTCAGACTTAGATGGTGGACCTCTTTATTAAATGAAATTAGTCCCATTCTGAAACTGTCTTTGAGGCCTAACAGTGACTGCACATGTCTGTTGTCTAAGTAAAACTGCAAGTCATAGCTATTTCCAGCAGAATGGCATGAAGGAATCCTTGTGCCATCAGTTTTGATCACTTCACCACCATAAGCAACTAGTTTTGCACACTTTGCTGAATCAAGTTTCTCACCAGCTTATACTTTAGCAAACATTTGTGCTGATAAAACAGTGCACCTAGATCCAGTGTCAACTTTAAGCTCTACAGGTTTCCCATTAATTTGTACAGTGCAACATATTTCACTCTTTGCTGACAAGTGATAGTCTACTGTATTTAGTGTTTCATCAATTAAAGAGACACCAGCAACATAAAAAGTTTGCTAACAGCTCTTTATCTGATCTACTTGCTTCTTTGGATGCTCTCTTTTAATAAAAGATTATACCGCTTTAGTCTTGTAAAACCTTTTGAAATGATTCCACTTTTTACATTTGTGACATCGCTGACTAAAAGCTAACCATTTCTCTTGTTTAGATTCATGACTGCCTCCACAATTACAACAGTTAACAATAGGTGTGTTTGTAATGGCCCCATTCATTTTATAGTTAAGGTTGGATGCTGCCACACCCTTTGGTTTAAACTTCTTTTTCATCTTAGCTTAGTGTTGCATACTATCAGCATTCACACTGGTAGATACTGTATGCATGCATTTCTCATACGTGAGCATATTCATATGCTTTTCTGTAGTCTCATGTATCTGACAAGTCTCTGCGGCTTTGCTCAATGTTAAATCACTATCTCAAAGCAAAGTCTTTCTCATTGCATTATTAGTAACACCACACACAAACATGTCTTTTATCAACTCATCTCATACATCACCAAATCTGCACATTTTAGCTTTATTTCTCAAGTCAGTAACATATGCTGCTATAGTTTCATTAGGCTTTTCGATTTATTCTGTAAAATATGCTCCTTTCCATTGTAATAGTCATTTGAGGGTTACACATTTCCCTAGATTTACGTTTCAAGCACTCAGGGTCTTCCCGTGTTTCAGCCTGTATCACAATCTGTCAGTTTTCCTCTCCCCTGCATACACAACTGAACATTCCCTCTCAGTTGCTTCCAGGCAAACTAAATTAAGAAGTATAAATGCTCTTGTACATGCATTTTTATCAGAAAAAGCAGCCTGTATGAAAATATCGTATTCTTGCTCAAACACTCTCCACTTCTCTGTAATGTTGTTATCAGATACTTTTTAACTTTGTCTTATGGTTTGTAAGCTGTTTTAACTTTGGATCCCACTTCTGACACCATGTTGGTTGTCTCGTATATTCAAAAGAGATGATGAATCGATGTAAAGAAACATGTACTTAAGCTAACTGACCCACTTATTACTTCAAACACACTTGCATGTGCATTCACTCTGACTGACTGTACAAATGGCACTGATCTTGCACATCAGTAACTTATATGCACATGCTATCTAACTACAGTGGCTGACTAGGTACAATATACTCAATGATCTACAGGATACATGGTGTAACTGATCTCTCATTATTTACTAAGAAAACAAATAACTTGAAACAGGAGGAAAACAGACACCCTGCAGAAAATCAGCAGACATTTTTTTTTAAAATAATAGTGAATTGGCCAAGAGGAGGTAAACATGTCAGCACTATGACACATTTGTGCTGACTCACTCCAACATGATCTCCAAGTGATTGGGTTATTTTAAAGTGAGGACAATGCATCTTAAAACCATACCTAACAGCTGTTCATATAAGAAGGTCTTATATGATTTTGTTAGTGTACAGGAGTACTGCTAAACTCATCAAACATATGAGGGGTAAAACTTGCATAAAATCAGGCAGACTATGCAGAACAGAGGATACTTTTTTACATACATAAACATGCCCAAAAGGAAAAGAATGGCAGCATAAACAAGATGAGACCGTTTTTAAAATCTGCTATGAGAAACGTCATAGCTGGCAACACATTCCCCCACTCAGTGGCAGAAGTAAACTCACAGATTCTAGTTATCAGCTTCAGAGTTAAAATGTAAATGCTTCTACTATGAATCATCTACTTCCACAGTGCTGACAAACCAAAATGCTGAAAAGTAATACCAATAATGCAGAAGGGGAAAATTGTTTTAAGCATTTTTAGCAGGGGGCAAACCCCCCCCTACACCCCCACACCCCCCAAACTTATATATAACAACTACAGGGTCACACCAACTCAAAGAAGGGAGAATGGAGAAATTCCCCAAAAGAAGTAAATTGTTGCTGGTGCTCCCTCAGAAATCAGACCAACAATCATTTTCTATAAAGAACAGAGATTGATGTTATATTTTTTTGTGTTATTTTTTTCCTGCGGACAAATGATGCCCAAGGAATTTCACCTTGGTCACCTGTAGAGGAGGCAAGCCAATGATGCCAGAGGAATTTCTCCTTTGCCACCTTAGAGGAGGCAGTGCAAACCAATGGCAAATAATTTTCCAAAGAATTTGAATAGGTCAGAGTAAGACTGATCAGGAAAAAGAAATAGAACAATGGCTCTAGTGGATGACACAGCAGACACAAGTGTCATAACAAGTGTTCGATGTCAGAATGGGCAGCCTGGATCATGTGCTCAGAAGGAATCTAACCATAGTAACTCAGAGAATGGCAGAAGAATACCAACGTACAGCTTATATGTACACCTGATATCATGGATAGAACTAAGCAGTTAGTTTGTCTGTAGCAGGGGTGGTTCATGGTGTTAGCTGCTGACTTGCAACACCCTGAGTGGAAAAAAAGAGAAAAGTAATTACATTTTTTTAATTGCCGCTTTACTATAAAATTCACTGGTACTGTTACCACAACCACAGTCGTCAACTCCATGCATGCACAGAGTTTGATGTGATCTAACAAAAATACTTTTCTCTGCTTGCTGGGCTGTTTCAAAACAGTCCACCACTACGTTTACTCCATATTAGAAATAAGGCAATCACAGCTTATTACAGGTTTTCCTGTCTCCTGTAGAAGGTGGTAACATCAGAAAAAAGATGCTCATTGGGTTGCATTATGAAGCAGTGAGAAGCCCTTCCTATTGATTCAGGCTGCTTCAGATAACTGAGACAGCCTGACACAGAAAGGAAGGAATCAATGTGGGTGCAAATGCAGAGGAAGAGTAACAAAGTCTTTTTTAAGTATTATTTGTTGTTTTTGTTTTTGTTATAGACATGCTGCCTGCTACTTTTAGCATGTAAATAAGTACAGAATTGTGTGTATGTGTGTATATGAGAGAGAAAGAGTGTGCGCACGCGTGTGTGTGTGTGTATATGTGTGTGTGTGTGTGTGTGTGTGTGTGTGTGTGTGTGTGTGTGTGTGTGTGTGTGTGTGTGTGTGTGTGTATGTACACTTTTTTAAAGTTGCTAGAATAACAACCTTTACATTAGTATGCATTTTCTGAAGGCTGTTAAGTCTGTCATAATTTAGTGACTTTAAATATCACTGATTTGCCAGAACACCATACATTTTATAAAAAAAAGATCACAATATAAGACAAAACCGGTTACAGTTTTGAACTGCTATACCTCCCTCCAGACAAATACATTGTTATTCAAGTAACTTTCTAAGTATATAAAGTAAATATCAATTCCTGATTTTGTCCTGTGTCCCCAGGTATTGTTTGCTCCTTGATCCTTGAAATAAGATGTTGAGATGTATTTGGGGGAAGTGGGTTGCAGTGTGTTGCCATACTGTATTCTGACAGCAGTGAGCTGACAAAATAAATTCCTATGTGGCAGTTATTTAAATATTTGTCCATTTGTTTGATAATAATAAATGATTTGAGATGAAGAGTCACAGTCTTACAGGTGATCATGTGTGTATAGGGAGGGCAAAGGTGGTCACAACTGTCTGAATTTGTCATATTTTTGTGTCATCCTCATAAAGTTTGTGATTTTGCTGGCAAATCAATGAGGATTGCAGTCACTAAATAATAGACAAGTCTTTTGAGCTTCAGACTTAGCATACAAAACAACCTGATAGTCTAGTAAGTTTCCTACCATATAAAGGCAGTAACTCTCACTAATTGTGGTCATTTTTCCACTATTATGTTTTATTTTTTTTCCTCAGTTCTTGAAATAAGAGGTTGAGACATATGGAGGGATGCAGTGTGTTGCACACTTCATTCTGTCAGCAGTGATCTGAGAAGATAAATCATACAAGGTTGTCAGTGGGTGAAAATGATTGTCACTAGTTCAAGGACATAATTGGTATGGTAATCAAGAAAAATAACTTTATTTGCAGATAATATTATTTATACATTATAAAAACAGGAAAGGTCATCTCAGTGTTGTGGAACATTCTGGGACAGTTTCAAGTCTTTTTGGGATACAAAATTAATGAAGATAAAACAAAGGCTATAGTTGAAACTATGTACCCACATACAAATCAGCCCTTTAACTCATACTATTGCCTATCTCTAAAAAAAATAAAATGGCTTGAACTATCACCATCTTCTCCTCCCCCAACTAGCCCTTATACATTTTAAACTTATTAAATCTACAGCCTGTCATTTCCTACTATATCTCAAACTGCTCCCTCTGGAGCTCTGACCAACTCCTCTTGAATATGTATAAACCTATAATATCTATAAGCCACAGCCTATGCAGTTGCACAGTGACTTCTGCCTGGAATAGAATCCCCTTAAACATCACATCCATACTGAACAATCATAATTTCATGAAACTGTTAAAAGAAAGACTCCTTAACTCCTTGCTCTTTTCCTGTCTCCACCCCATCTAGCTTCTCCACATTTCCACTTCTCAACCCTGTCTTGTCTGTCAATAATTCTTTTCTTCTTCTCTCCATCTGTGTCCTACTTAGATACTATCTCTCCTCCTATTTTTCCTCACTACTTTCGTCTGTACTGCCCTCCAGCCATTTGTTACTACTGTTTATTCCTCCCCTTCTACTTACTCAGACACCACCTCTTTTTTAACTCCTATTCAAAAGTCTGCATTTTCTTCTCTGTATTCCTTTTTCTCATTGCCAACCTAGAAATACTTATCCATTATTTCATATATATTTTTAATATACTGTACTTAATCTATTCTGCTTCCTCTATACTATCCTTTCGCCTACGTATTTTTAGCTTTAAACTGATTTGTTCGTAAACTTGTCAAGACTTTTTGTACAGTCCAGCTACTCTTGTTTCATTTTATGTATTTGTTGCTGAAATGTAATTGTGTATACTAAGTCTTGTTTTATTATATTATTACCTACTTAATTTGATGCTGTAACTTAGTCAATCAATGCTGAAACTTAATTGCAATTTTCTTCATTGTGTACTTAATTAACTTTCTTATAAATTTGGACCTTTTCTCCCCGGGCCTCCGCTGATAATGAGTTTTTTCCCAGTTGGACTTTTTTCAGTCAAATAATGTCAGATAAATAAATAAATAAAATTGGTTCAACAATACCCATATTTATAGGAGTATGGGTTAAAAAGGATTCTGTTACGGCAGCTAAGGATAAGCGAGAAAATACTAAACAAAAGATAATACAAAAACTGACAAACTGGAAGCTTTGTTTTATGGATATGGATTGCAAGATACAAGCAGTGGAAATGTTTTTAGGCTCTTCAGTTTTATACACAGGTTAGACATATTTTTATCAACCAGAGGAGAGGTTGTGGACAGCTATTAATAAAGATTTGAAGGCTTTTATCTAGGAGGCGGACGAAGAGAGCAAGAGACAAGTGAGATAAGTTGATCCTTCAAATAGAGCAAGGCGGTTAAGGATTATCTGATTTGAAGGGATATTTCAGAGCTACACAGTTAAGCTTCCTATACATAGCACAAGCAGAAAACTATAATTCAAAGTGGAAAGGAATGATGATGAAATGGGGAAAATTCAAGAAACTGGCATTTTGGATGCATATCCATAAGAATAATAATAGCCATTCAGATGCCAAAAAAGCAATTACTAGAAAATGGAACTCCAAGTCTAAACCAACTGTACTAGAAGTAGTGAATATAATTGTAACAGTGATAAAGGAACTGGAAGTGGGATATTTTAGAAAAGGGCAGGAGCAAACTCTATAGAAAAATTGTGGGAATGTTTTGGAGGAGGAATGAGGTTTAAGGGAAAGCAGGAATTGAATGAATGAGCTATGTAATATTCAATTGATAATGACTGCATAGAATATGATATGTGATGTATAATATTTGCAACAGAAAATATGTCAGTATAGTTTGTTCTCATTTATATATATGCATGACTGTTTGTCATAAGTGGTAATTCAAATAAAGATGTTTTTGTTAAAAAACAATAACCATACAAAATATTATATTCATAAAGTAGCAGAAAGTATTCTAAGACCTAAGCAAACACAGGAACGGAGAAAGGAGATTCTGCTGATAGGGATAACTTCAACTGGGGTACAGAGAATACGCAAGAGGGGCTGAAATTTACTGGAGAAAACTGGCAAAGGAACCAAAGTATTGGGAGTAAATAATTAGAGAGGGAAAGGTAATAGACTAGGAAGAGACCAAGAATACATTAGGACTGCAAGCTAGAGAATGCCTTCTCAGTCAAGGCTTGTTATCAGATATAGGCAAAAAGAAAGGAATAGGGGTATCCTAAGTGAAAAAAAAAACTGCACTGATAAAGTTTTATTTGAATTTAGAACAGAAGCTGCTGTTAAAAAAGGAATAACTAATAGGACATATAAAATATTGCATGATATAAGGTAGTCAATTGTTATTTAACATCCTCATTAGCAATGGAAGTTGATCAGCTACTTTCATGTCCATTTCTTTATAATTACACTTGCAGCATATTTTCGTATCTCCTGGTGACATTACATATAGATATGGGGAGCGTATCAGGCAGTCAAATCAACCAATTTCTATATTTATTTTTTACATAGGCAGATCTTATTGAGCCTACTGCATATAAAGTGAAATCTGTTTAAATGTGGGGTAGTATCAGCATTTTATAACTGCAAAGATGTACACAAAAGTCATATCACTCTACTGTCATAGGAAGCATTCCTCTTAACTGTCCAAAATTTTGTAGAACATCCAGATTTTTGTCTCATATTTTTGGTTTGGCTCTCACAATTTTTTTTGACAAATCACCGAGAACCACATTTTCTAAATATCAGACATTTAAGTTTCAAACTTCATATCCTTCAGAAAGCAGATGTTATTGCAAAACCTATTATTCTAGCAACTTTATAAGTTTCTACGAGCAATTTTTAAAATAGGTTCCGAGTTTTGGGCTTTTGTCTCCCAATATTTTTAGCTTTGGCCATGGTTCTTGTGCTAAGAGGTTGAGAGGGATGATAGGAAGTAGCTATCCTGTTAAATAAACTTCAGCAAATAAACAGACTGATAAAATCTCCTTCTTGTCAACTCACAAGGAAGAAGTAACCCTGAAAAAGATGCGCTAGACTATGGCCTCCTCTTCACAGGTGCAGCATTCTCCATAAACTGCAATAGATCTAAATTCTAATAAATAATTCTAATAAAATGTGTGGTTTCATACACTCCTCCTCCTTCCAGTACCACTACACCCCCCTCACCTAGACAGAAGTTTTACTAATCAGACAGAGCCAAATTGTCTTCTTTCTTACAGGTGTACAAAATACTCAAGTTTAATCATTGTCCCCAGCTATGCTCTTTCCTTAGAAATAAAACTATCGCCCAATATTTCCTTTCTATCTCCAGATGCCAACTCCTTTACTCTTCTCACCCTAAGATAGTCACTAGGACAGTAACCATTTGAAATGTCAGGACCCGCTAGAGCAAGTCCTGAAACATGGAGAATGAATGGCCAAAAGAACAAACTTACATATACCAAGTCCAAGGTGGCCGTTTCCTGGAATATTCCTTTTTCTCCAAGGTATGGTGATTTTGGAGATGGTGTATATAACTTCAGGAGGTGTGGGGCCTTGCCTTCCAACAAAAAAGAAGTTTAAAGGAGAAAAGAAGAAGAGCGATGTTCAAGATTTACCCTTCTTTAGGATTCGCAGTCCCCCCCCCCGGCTTGTCGACATTCAGCACTTCAAATGTCAACATTTCGGTAGGAAGCCCACTAAAATACTTTACATAAACATGGGCACCTAAACTATGGTCCCACTGCACATCAAGTCCCTGTTTGCTCTTTACCAGCTCAACGGCCACCTTCATGAATCATTCATATGCATCTGTCAAGATAAATAAATATTTTCTACAACACAGTTCAAGTGGAAACATCTGCTGTCTGACTACAAGAGGATTGTTATTTATTAATTACAGATCTATATGTCACTTTGTTTTGAGATGCCATTGTACTGTAACTTGCTATTAAATTTTTGACCTTCTACTCTATAACTTGTATATTTTTTTTGGTAAAAAGGCTACATACCTTAAATAAATACATAGATACATACATGCATATCTAAAATATTTTCAGATGTACATTTCATCACTACATTGCAAAACCTATTATTTTTATCTCCCAGCTTTGTGAACATGAAAAGAAGTATCCCACAGAATATCGTTTACTTATTTCCATTTGTGGCTGGGTAGATCGTATTAAGCCAATGACCTTTATTCAGAGTAGGCCTAAGGTGATCATTTTAAATGGAAGTTTGGCCAGAACAACCCTTCTTCCCTTGTAAGAAGTGCCAAGAAATCCTCAACACCCGCTTGAACTGCCACCAGCTCAGGTAGCTATGTCCTTGGTTTAACACCTCATCTGAAGGACATCATCTCAGGAATGCAGCACCCTGTTATAGTGTATTAAAGTGTCAGTACTTGTATAAAAATTCAAGTGTCCAATGTGGGGAAAGAAACCAAAGCCTGAGATTTTGCATCAAAGGTATGCATCTTAACTGCAAGTCATTAGGTAGCATTAAACAAAGGTAAGGCACATTCAGGTTATGGTGTGGTTAGAGGTACATGTGAAGTCAGAAGTTGGTTAAATGAAGTCAGAAGTTGGTTAAACCTGTGCACTGGGAAACATTGCATGAAAAGAATCCTGTTGAATAACCGCATAAGGTTTTGATAAGGGATTATTTATCAGTTAAAGTAGCCTTTACAGCAGCATGAAAATATGATATTTGTATCCCTGTTTTCACCCTTAATGGTAAGGGGTAAGTTAATTGAAAATATGAAATGCTAAGTTAGACTTCAGAGGTTTAATCGAGTAATGTAACTGCTAGTGGCATTTATTTCCCTTCAAGTACATCTCAAAGGGAGTTTCATGCAATGAGTAAAGAAATGGTAGTGAGCCAGGAATGTTTTAGAATTCCTAGTTAGGCAGACTGAGTAGATATGCAGGAATTTATGCCAAAACCATATGCTGAATGATGGTTTTCCTATAAAAAAGAGAACTCTTAATAAACATATTATTTGAGTAAATATTGATAATAATCAGTTACAGATAAAATTTATATGACTAAATATCATATGCATTTGATAAATAAAAGTGTATCCTATAATCATCCCAGAACATATGCCATTAGAATGCAGAACTCATAATTTTGTGCTTTACTGCTTGGAAAAGAAGTGATGCTTTCCAACTTGTTTCTTGAAGCAAGACACTTTTTTTTTAGAAAAATAGATGACTTTGAGAACTGTGGAAGGAGAAATAATCTGAGAATTTACAGTGTACCTGAGAAGGTGGAGGAAGAAAACATGATTACCTTTTTAATAATGCAGATACCTAAAATACTAAATTTACAACAGAGACTTTCATTTGGCATCAAAAGATCCCACAAGTCTTTAATCAAAATGCCAAACTAATTGTAAATGGAGGCACCTATACTGAATTGCAGGATATAGTAAATCTACTGGCCTATAAATTCAGATCTGATTTTACTCCTCTTTCTCCCCCAGACACTTCTCAAGAAATACCCTCCAACCATAACTCCCCCAACTATCACTAGGGAACAGTTCCTCAATGCTGGGCCAAAAACACTGCATCACTGGGACCTGATAATATCCCAGGATACCTCCTTAATAGCATGGAACATGACCTGTTGGTCCCACTAGAAGCACTATTCAGTTGTAACTTCCAAACAGGCTTCATGCCAAGTGAATGGCGGACTGCAACCAACTGCATTTACTGTTACAGGCTACACACTCAAGTACTCTAGCCTTTAAGAGTCTTTTAAGTGAATTTTACTACTGCATTTCTGTTTCTGTAACTAAAAATAAAAACAAAAAAAAAATCCTATCTACATGCTCATTTCCCGCCTTTTTCTCAAACTAGAATAGTTCAGATCTCAGATTTGCTGGTTCCAGGACTGTATTTTGTGTTCTGATTTGCCCAGACCTTGCAGAGATAGAAGGAAGTCTTTCTGCTTATCAGTGGGAGTGGTAAGCTCTGAGCAGCATATCTATCGCTAGAGGAGTGGTTTCCAGCTCAGGAATTGTTATTTATTGGCCATTTTGGGATGCTTCTATCCCTTTCTGACTTAAAAACCCGTGTTTGCACGGGTTTGCGTGTCGCACAGCGCCGCTAAGCTAGGGTAAACTATTACCGGTGCCTTAAAGTCTGCTCTTCAAATTTTCCCTTAGATCTTGCTAGCTTTCATCTATGAGCACACAAATCAGACCTCTAAACCCAGCACTTGCTCAGAACCTCTTGCAGCTGTCATTGTAGGCATACTATCTGCTAGTAGCACTAACAAAAACAGCTTCAGTACTTAAAAGGAAGCCTAACAGCTACAATACTTAAATATTAAGCACCTATCCAGGCATGTCTAAAGGTCAGTTCCCTACAGTTTTTTCTATTAACCTGGTGAACCTGGGCATCCTGAGGCAATGTAGCAATTGCCTCATGTACACAGACAACCCTCTCCTCCTGCCTACAAGCACATCCACTTGTGAGAGATGCACATACATAGCCAAAATAGAAGACACACTCTCTCAAACCAAGACTGGGCTAGTCAGTCAAGAGGAGAAGGTTAACACACACGACACACCTCATAGAATACATAGCTCCCTGGATCACACACCACCACACCTCTCACATAGTAACACAAAACACACACCCACTTTTGCAGAGGTTCTCAATAAAAATCTGCCCAAACAGCAAAGACCTCCGAGGCAAAAATGCAAGCAACCATCTCACCCAAGACACATAACCCACATAAACATTGTGCCACTCAACCTATGCCCCTACGGCAAAACAGTCTACCCAATACACTAATCATAGGTGACTCAATACTAAGGCACACTGACGTCCCACTCACTAGATTAAATAAGGAGAAAGTTACGGTCGGCTGCCTGTCAAGTACCAGGATTCACCACATAATGAATGCACTTGGGTCTCTCCACAACAAGTACAAATATGGCTCGGTCATCATCTGTGTTAGTGTGAACGACCTAAGATATACCTCCCTGGACTACATGAAAAGAGACATGGAGGAGCTCTCGGAACTTGTAGCCCAGGCAGGTATGACCCTAGCCCTGAGTAGCATACTACCATCACCTAGAATGATACTACAGTACAAGCAGAAAATTATTGACTTCAACAACTAGCTAAGTTTCTGGTGTCATTCAGAGGGGATCCAGTATCTGTATGCCTGGGATGACATGATCGACAGACCTCAATGCTTTACTAGAGATGGCCTGCATCTGTCACCCCTGGGATTCTGGATACTGGCAAAGGTTCTTGCCAGCCCTATAGTGCCTTTTTTAGGGAATGCCCTGAAGGCAAATTTACCACCATAACAACTGCAAGCAAACGCAACCTGAGGATAATGCTACTCTACGCTAGAAGCCTAAATCTCAAAATGCACTCGCTCAAGTCACTCCTAAAACTGGAGAACATTGATCTCTGTGCAGTAACAGAGACCTGGCTCAAGGCTCCAGAGAGCACCCCAATGCTACCAGGCTACACAGCATATCACACCTTTCGGCCCCCAAACCTGGACCGAAGCCCCAAAGAAGGTGTGGACCAAAGACCCGAACTCGGTGGCATATCCATCTTCATAAAGGATATGCACACCTCCAGAGTGGTTGCCCAACCTAATGCATCAGAGATACTACAGGTACAACTAACACTGGATAAAACTGTAGTCCTAGTTGTAGTCTGCTATAGATCCCCCACTATGTCCCAAGACTCCCACTCCGCATTCCTGAACACTCTGGAAAGCATTAAGGTTCAACCCAATACCCTTATACTGGGAGACTTTAACTAATCCTCCATTAACTGGGAAAATTACTCCTGCTCCAACTCATTTTCCCAACAATTTCTGAAATTCATTAATTCCAATACCCTGGATCAACTCATTCTCACCCCCACCAGAGGTAGAAACATTCTTTATCTGCTCATTACAAACACGGGGGACCGCTACTCTACACCAGAGATCCTATTCACTGGTCATATCTGACCACAAGTTAATCACAGACGATATCCAAATCCCACTGCCCCCCCCCCCCCCCCCCCATGAAGGAAACCACAGTAAAAAACTTCTCCAAAGCCAATTTTGAGCTTTTAAAGACAGAAGTGTCAAATTTCACATCACCCCACTCAAACTGGGAAAGGATGTATGACTGCTGAATCATACACCAAGGCACTGTATGAGCATTTACACATGTGCATGGATCAGGCCATACCTAACAGAACTAAGATCATGTCCTGCAAAAAAAAAGGAAGCCAATCTGGTGGTCCCCTGCCATTAACAGACTCTACAACAGAAGAAAAAAACTGTTGCAGAAAAGGGCAAAGTCCCAAGACTGGAAAAATTCCCTTGTAAGTCTCAGCAAAATACTGAGATCCCTCATCAAAGCCTCCAAAGCAAGTTATGAAAACTAAATTGTGACAGAGGCTAAAGATAACTACAAGGCATTCTTTAGTTATGTCAAGAACCTGCATAAAAATATGCCGGGGTGTTCTGAGCTGCTGCACAACAGCACTGCTTATACTGAACCAACAGATATTGCCAATATCTTGGCCAACAGGTTTAGTGCAAACTTTTACCCCCCCTCACCCCCAAAAGGGCCCATCCCAATACCCAAGGAATGCCAAAACCCTAATATCATGGCTGCTCAGGTAGAAGCTGCACTATCCAAAGCTTAAAATACATCTTCCATGGGACCTGATAATATACCTGGCTGCATGCTACATGAATTACAAAGGGAAATGGCACCTCACCTGAATGCCTTGTTCAACCACAGCCTCACATCAGGCTTTGTTCCCATCAAACAGCACACTGCTACAGTCATTCCACTCCACAAAGGGGGAGCGACTATTGACCCAGGAAACTACCACCCCATCAGCCTGACAAGCCTGATCTGTAAGGCCATGGAGTGCATCATTATGGACCTCATAAATAGGGATATTGGGAACCTTCAAACTCTGGACCCCTCACAGTTTGGGTTTGTGAAGGGCAGATCATGTCTGCTCAACCTGATAGATTTCTTCGAATCTGTCACCAGAGTGGTCGGTGAAGGCAAGGCAGTCCATACAGCCTACCTCGATCTGGCCAAGGCTTTCAACACTATCCCCCACTCAGGGATAATTGACAGACTCACCAACCTAGGCATTAACCCCTACATCATAAGATGGGTTGCCAACTGGCTCACAGACAGAACCCACACGGTGAAAGTAACGGACTCCAAATCTGACTACCAGGCAGTCACAAGTGGAGTCCCACAAAGATCTGTCCTGGGTCCTCTCCTGTTTGGTATATACTTCTGAAGTTCAGGCCAACACCAAAGGACTCTGGTTGACCAAGTTTGCAGATGACTGCAAACTGGGAGCCATTATTCACTCTCAAGCTGACGTCGACATCTTACAAAAAGGCTTCACAGACACTAACGACTGGTGCCAGAACCATGGTCTTAAGCTCAATGCTAAAAAGTGCATCGTCATCCCCTTTGGGAAAAACATGGTGCCCATGAGCTACCACATCAATGGTAGCCTGCTCAACTTCCAAAGTGTGATAAGAGATCTAGGGATACAAGTAGATAGTAACCTCTCCTTTGACAACCATGTGGCCACTGTAGTTAGGAAGTTCTTCTATGTGGCACACCTCATTACAAAAGTTTCTCATCCAGGAAGAAAGAAGTCATAACCCCTCTCTACTCATCCCTCATTAGATCCATTAAAGAGTACAATGCCCCATTTGGCATGTACCTCACTAGACACCTGCAACAACTGGAGAGATCACAGAAATTCCTCACAAAGATGATCCTAGGACTCAAGCACATGCCCTATACAAACAGACTCAAAAAACTACAGCTATGCTCAGTCTCATATTGCCTACTTAGAGGAAATCTCTGCTTGGCATACAAAGCCATGTCTGCCCAGTGTTGCTAGACATGCTTCATCTGAAAAAGACTCAATCTGTCTGCACCATACAGTCCAAGGACCTCAACCTCATCACCACATTAAACAGAACCTGCTGGAGAGACAGGTTCCTAACCCAGAGACTGCCCATACTCTGGAATAAGCTCCCCATTCATTGTCAAGCAGAGGATCTCACTGGCCCTCTTCAAGAAAAATCTTGATGAGTGGATGGGTAACAGGAAATTCACCCCGGGATCATTTCAACAGCCTCGCAGATTCACTGAAGTGTCAACACGCTCTAGAGTCCCATGTCTACTGGTAGCTTCTCTTCCTTTATTCCTTGATGCTGTAACATTGGCATGCCCATCCTGCATCAATGTACTTCCTGTGGGAACATTCTGCTCTCCATATCTAGGCTAGGAGAACACATTTCCATCCCGGAAGTCAACAAACTCTCTACAGTGAATCTGCGAGGTACAGTACATAACCTGCCTCACAAGGATGATCGTTCTGATTTATTGACAAAGGAATTAACTAAACAGAATGAACAGACAGGACTGTTGTGCAATATAGTGAAGACTCATGGCATTGCTTCTACTGCTACTTTCTTGAATAATTCTACATTAGAAGCGCCAGTATGTACTGCCTTTGATGTTAATACTGTGGCTGAAAGTACCACAGTCATAGACTGTTCTGATGTATTTCAAACTGTTAGTACATCGACTGTTCAGACTGATGAAAGCAATGATGTGGCTATGTCTGTTGCTAATAATTCTCTTGTGTTAGCTCTGTTTCATTATTAATACCAATGAACAATGTTAATGATGGGACTGATGTAGCTGTT
The DNA here is from genome assembly GCF_019279795.1 of Protopterus annectens. Lineage (NCBI taxonomy): Eukaryota > Metazoa > Chordata > Ceratodontiformes > Protopteridae > Protopterus > Protopterus annectens. The sequence continues at coordinate 587,140,630 of NC_056725.1, forward strand.
GTTAATAGTGTGCATGATGCTGATATACTGATTAATTCCCTTGATGTCACAAATACATCTAATGTACAAAGATTAGATCATGTGGTCAGGCCAAAGGTTTTTGGTACTGATTCAGCTAAGGACTCCGTTAACAGGAAAACTAATGGCAAAACAGGGTTTTTTTTTGGAGAGAGCATTGCCAATAAGGCAAGACAAGCATTTAGGCAGGTCGAAGAGCCGCAGAAGGAGAGGGAGGTTGCAGTCAGACCCCTTGACCAGAACCCAGGCACCTGTAACACGCAGTCAAAAATAAATAACTTAGTGTTGAATTTATCATCTAGTGAATTGACTAATGAGCAACTATCAGTTTTAAATAAAGGTCTTTCCTTTATACCTGCCACTAGGTTGGGCCTTGTGGATACTGCTCTTGATCTCAAGGTTTTTGCTAGAAGTATTATGTTGAAAACCATGTTTGCAGGAAGTGAAATTTAAACATTTAATGTGTTTAAACAACCCCATACTTTTACACCTAATTCCCCGGCTATGGAATCCTTCATTAGATTATGTGAGGCTGACCTGTGGAGCTGTATCAATGATAAAAGCAATGAGAGATACATTAATTTAACCCCCAGTGAATATGAAGCACTATGTCAATTGGCTAGGGACCAATATTTAGTGATTAGACCAGCTGATAAAGGAGGTGGGGTTGTAGTTTTGGATAAATGTACGTACTTAACAAAAATGCGTACCATGCTACATGATGCTGATGTATATGTGTTGTTACAGAAATTTCAGGTAAATGAGATTATTAATAGATTGAATTTCTTCCTGTATGATCTGTTGATGACAGAACAGATAGATTATCCTCTTTATAGCTACTTTTCTGTAAAGCATCCCACTATACCGCAAATCTATGGTTTGCCCAAGGTCCATAAAGACCTGATAGATCCACCTTATCGCTCAATAGTGTCTGGAAGGGGTTGGTCCACGGAACCCATGTCGATATACGTGGACAAACAGTTAAGAACCATTCTAGACAAGTTCACTACAGTCCTAAGGGATAGCAAACAGTTTTTAGAATATCTGTATAATTGGGCCAAAGGGCTAAAGAGAGAAGATATTAGAAGTATGCTATTTGTCACATTAGATGTGAAATCGCTTTTTACTGTGATTCCTAATGATGTTGGGATTGATCAAGTGAGGCAAATTTTGACGAAAGAGAGCAACTTCTCCAATTCTAAGGCCAGCTTGGTCTGTGCCTTATTAGAACTAATTTTGGAGAATAATGTCTTTCTCTTTGAATCTGAATTTTTTCTACAGACTGTAGGTGTTGCCATGGGCACAGCATGTGCTAATACATATGCTAACCTGGTTTTAGTCAACTGGGAACATGAATGTGTTTTTTCTAAAGATTCTTATAAAGCACATGTTAGGTTTTATAAGAGATTTGTGGAGGATATCTTTTTTATTTGGGATGGTGGTGAAGATGAACTGCAAGTTTTTGTTGAAATGCTAGGAACTACTACTGATTATCTATCCTTTACTATGCATTACTCCACTGATACTATTGATTTTTTAGATGTCACTGTGAGCAAGGATTTGATAGGACATATATCTACTAAGCAGTATAGAAAGCCATGTAGGAAGAATAACTTATTACATCGCTCTAGCATGCATCCACCCTTTGTGAGTAAGAATATGGTTAAGAATCAGATTTTAAGATGTATGAGATTATATACTAATACTGTTCAGTTGAAAGAAGCCTTGAATATGTTAAAAGCAGATTTATTGCTGAGAGGTTATAAAAGTTATGAGTTTGATAAGATAGTTATTGAACTGAATGGAACAAATGGCTTAGCTGCTACACCATATTATTCTGAAGACTCTTCCACTGTATCAAGGAGAGCTGAGAATGTACCTACTATTAATAAGAATAGAGTATGTTTGACTTACTCTTCAGACGTTAACAAGATTTGTAAGATTGTAAAGAAAAATTGGTCGGTCTTGCTAACCGATCCATCTATCTGTGAGCGTATAGAATTAACCCCATGTTTTTGCTTTAAAAATGTTGGGAATTTGAAGTAACGCCTCTGTTATAAACATGTTAATTCTAATAAACATCTTGAGTCACAGTGTAAGGGCACTTTTGCCTGATGCTCATGTAAGGCCTGTAGTTCCATCTGGACTACATCTTCTATTATACATCCCTTAAGCAAGCAACTTATTCATTTAAATTTTTATGCTGACTGCTGTACTAGGAACCTGGTATACATGGCTAAATGCAGACAATGTGAATCATACAATATAGGGAAAACTAACAGGTTTCTCAAAGAAAGGATTCTGCAGCACTTTAATGATATTCACAATGAAAAAACTACTAATGCGTTAGCAAAACATGTGTCTGAGGTTGGCAAGGGTCATAGTTTTAAGTTTACAGTATTGAAAATAATATATAATAGTCTAAGAGAAGGGGATATTGTTAATGATACTGAACTTGCAGAGCTTAAATGGATTGTAAATTTTAAGGCATATGTGGAACCTGGTCTTAACAGTGCTATTGCTTTAAAACCACTACTTAAGAAGAGGGGTTTAGCGCACTAATTGATTGTTTAATCAACTTTTAATTGTTTTTAACTGTTTTGTATATTATTTAAAGGTTTGATTTATCTAGTTGTGTTAGGTCTGAAGAAGCATGTAATCACGAAAGCGCTAACCTATTTCTTTATTTCTACTTGTATGATATTAAAAGTATTATATACCCTCAGCATTTGGGCATCTTTACTTGGACAGTTTAATTTATTTGGATTTCCCTAGATTCCACAGCATTCTTATGTTCTTGGACTAGGCTTGTGTTGGCTCCAGGGCCACTAGCCTGGTACTCACCTTTGAACCTATGAACAAGGGTAGGCCATCCATGAACCCAGGGAACTACTGACCCCTAAGCCTGACTAGTCTCATTGTAAGGCCATGGAAAGAATAATCATCGACATGATAAACAACAACATAGGAAACCTTCAGAGAATGGATCCCACCCATCTTAGTTTCATCAAAGGCAGGTCATGCCTACTAAATCGGTGGACTTAGAGAAGGTCACCAAAGCAATGTCTGAGGACAAAATGATGCATACTGCCTATCTCAACCTGGCCAACGCATTTGACAGAATACCCCAATGGGGCATTGTAGACAAGCTCACAAAATTAAAAATTAAAATTAAAATCTCAGGAATGGGTGTATGTATATATGTATATATGTGAACAACAACTGGTGTATTAACTGTGAGATGATCACCTCACACTGCTCAGAGAACATTGAATTTTTGTCTCTAAAATGCAGGCCCTGTTACTTGCCTAGAGAGTTTAATGGATGTCTCTAGACTTCGTTTTTCTTTTGTGTTTACTGTTTTTTGTGGAGCCCTTGCGCTTTCTTTGAGATATACATTGCAGTTTACCTACAGGTCAAACTGCTGCACAGCAGATGCCGTCTCTACATGAAACCTTGACTCATTTGGAAAATAAGGACTGTCATGTCAGGATGTTATTCATCGACTTTAGTTTTGCCTTTAATACTGTCATACCCCAGAACTTAGTCATGAAACTAATCCAACTGGGCATCAACATCCCCTTATGAAATTGGATACTAGACTTTCTCACAGACCGACCCTAAAAGGTATGTGTGGGAAATAATAGCTCTAAAAGCATAACTCTGAACATGGGTGTACCACAGGGCTGTGTCCTGAGACCTCTACTATTCACCTTGCTTGCACATGACTATGCAGCCAGATATGAATCCAACAAAAATGATCAAGTTTACAGATGACACCACAGTCGCAGGTCTTTCAGGAATGAAATGGAAACAGCATATAGGAGTGTAATGGAACATCGGTTTGGCTGGTATGACAGCAGAAATCTGGGACTAAACATCAGAATAGGTGAGTTGACCTCCACATAAAGGTCTGTCACTAGTGTAGACCCTTTTTTTGCACATACTTTGCTGAAGACAAGGCCTACTTCAAAGACCTTTGGTTGACCAAGTTCACAAATGATTGCAAACTAAATACAGTCATAGAATTCCCAAAGATACAAACATCCACCAAGAAGACCTGACACAGACTAATAAACTGGTGCCAGAGTCATGACCTAAAACCCAATTAAAAAAAATGCATAATGGCGTCTTTCAAAAAAAAGACTAGTCATGGAAATTACTGCATTGATAATACACCCCTAAGAGCAGACTCTGTGGTCATGGATTTGGGAACGCATGTAAAAAAATTACTGGACCTTTGATCATCATGTGTCTACTGTTGTAAGGAAATCATTCTACATTGCGCAACTTATAAGGAATGTTATGGCATCTAAGTCCAAAGATGTCATTGTTCCATTGTACTCAACCCTCGTTAAACCAATCATTGAGTACAATGCCCCTTTTGGTATGTGCCTGACCAGGCATATGCAACAACTGGAGCATAAACAGATATTACTCACAAACAGAATACACTGTGTAGACAACATGTCCAATGCAGACTGCCTCAAAACCTTATCCTTGTACTCGATCTCCTACAGACTACTGAGAGGTAATCTATGCCTGGCATTCAGAGCATCCTTTTGTCCAGCCCATATAGACTGTTGCACATCCGCAAAACAAATAACATCAGAAACACCCGATCTAGAGAAACTATACCTCATCTAAAGCATAAATAAGATTTGTTGGAGGGACAGTTATCCATCTCGGAGACTACCCCTTCTCTGGAATAGGCTTCCTACTATGTGAAGCAGAGTTACTCCCGCACTTATTCATGCACAACTTGGATCAGTGGATGCGGAATCATAAATTTACCCCTGGTCTGCCAACAATGTCCCTGTAGAAAAAGGAAGCTTGTAAAGAATCAGCCATCTTACTCAAGCATGGATAGGCTTAAAACAGGTAATTTAGGGTTGTTAGCTAATTACTTACCTACGAACCTATAAAGTATCCCTTCGAATCAGGCAATTAGAAACTAGTTTGTTCTATGAGGAGAATCCACTTATCTCACTTAACACTTGACCTCTTCCTCTCCCAAATAATTTCTTCCAACTTTTTATTAACTGTGGGCAACAGCGTCTTACTTTGCTTGATAAAAATACACTTGAGCTGTTATAAAACTAAAGGGACTAGAAACATTTTTCTGCTTGTATCATACTATCTATGCCCATAATCAAGAGTTTCCAGCATCCCAGGTTTTGTATGATCTGTTTTTTTTAATGTCTTCCCAGATATTCTTGCTACAATAATAGAATCATTTTCAATCCACATACCTAAATATTTCATCTAATCATGCCCCCATAAATATGAGTATTGCTGAATCAATTTATGTGTGGGTACATAGTTTACAGCATAATCTGTGTTTTATCATAATATATTTTAGATCCCGAAAGACTAAAAACTGCCTCAAAATATTTAACAGCACTAAAATAAGACTAAAAACTGCCTCAAAATATTTAACAGCACTAAAATATTTTTTTCTGGATTTAGCAAGTAAAAATTAATGTCATCTGTAAATAAAACTAATGTTTCTTGATTATCCTGCCAATTATATCCTTGAATCTGTGAGTCCCTTATTTTCTTTGCCAATTTCCATACATGTAAAGCAAAGAACATATGGAAAAGAGGACACCCCTGCTTGGTTCCTCTGTTCAAACACAGCTTGTCAGAGGGGAACCCTACCACCTTAATTATTGGCTCCAGCCCTTAATATAACCTCATTATTAACCCTATCTTTCTGTCATGGAACTCAAATACTACAATTGCCCTACACTTAAAATCCCAGTTAACTCTACTGAATGTTTTCTCTGCATCAAACCAACAATATCAGGGTTTTCTTACAATCTGCTTTCCTCTAGATCATCCTTGTTTCATCAGTGCTGTCAAATGTTTGCCTCCCCTCCACAAAAACACCCTGATCCATATCTATCAATTTTGACAACACAGTTGTCATTTTCTTAGCTAACGTATTTATAAACACTTTATAATTGTGGTTTAAAATTTAAATGGGTCTACCTATAGCTGAGTCTAAAATGTCTTTCTCCTCTTTGGGTAATACAGCCACAGCCGCTTTCTCCCAAGAAATATTGTTAAATAAAACATTCAGCATCTTTATCACTTCCTATCCTCCCAAAGTCCATATTTCTACAGGAATACTGTCTGTTTCTGGAAACTTCCTGTTGCTTGATTATTTGTCTTTAACCTTTGCATAATTAAATCCTACATAAATATTTCCATTTCTGCCTTGTTTTGATTTCCATATTCCTCTGTTTTAGATAAACCATCATAAAATGTTCAAGATATCTCTAATAATTTTATAGGATATCTGGTTATTTCTCCTATTACTGACTCCCTGTGGTTGGTGATATCCCTTTCTACTTTCTGTTGTCTAAGTTGTTGTGTTAAAAGTTTTTATGTTCAGGACATTTATTTATTTTATTTAACATTTATTTTACCAGGATAATCCGACAGGACAGCTAGTGTCCGTTTTCAGTGGGGTCCTGAGGAGAAAAGCTCCGAGAACATACAGTGTAATACATGGTAATTAAAGAATAAGAACAGTTAGTATAACATGCTGAGGTATGCTAACATTAAAAAGAGGACTAATAATTAAAGGCAAATACATTTAGAAGTCGTTTGCATACTTTAAATGATAAGAACAGTTAGGATAGTATGTTGTAGGATGCTAATATTCAAAAGAGAGCTAACAAATTAGAGGCAAGTTAATTTAAGTGATAAGAACAGTTTAGGATAACATGTAGAATGCTAACACTTTAAAAAGGCAAAACAGTTAAAAGTAATGCAAGCTCATAGTACAGATATGTGATCACAGGTCTTATAGTGGTGTAAGCCTAAGTACAATATATGTACATAAGGTTTTCTAAGTAAGCACATATTTACAATATTTACAAAATATACAGTGCACATAGGTGGAGCAGAATGACAGTGCAAAGTATGCATCAGAGGCCTCAGGGTATTACTTGCTTACAGTGGGGTGAGAGTTTGGGGAGGGTCATTGCAGTTGCAAAGGGGATTTGTGTAAAGGTGTGATTTAAGGAGGTCTTTGAATGTGGATTTGCAATTTTGTAACTTGAGGTCAGGAGGCAGGGTAGTCCATGCTTTTGCAACCTCATGGGAGAATAGAGATTCTCCAGAGCTGTTCTTACATGGATTAACTTCAATTAGGGCTTTGTTACTGGATCATACTTCCCTGCTGGAGTTGTAGAAGTTCAAAATGCTGTTAGAGCAGGGGTTTTATCAGGATGGTATAGTATTTGATGAGCTATATTGAGTTGGTGGTACGTTTGGAAATGCTAACCAATGTAGTTTATGAAGGGATTGGTAGTGGTGGGACCATGACTTAGCATTGGCTGTGAACCTATCTATCTTGTTGTAACATGTGGAGAGTTTGTTCAGGTCAATTTTATTAAGATTTGTTAGAACTGGGGAAACATAAAGTAATGTTGATAAGAGATGAGTTCTGGCTATGGCAGTTCTGGACTTGGAGGTTAGGAACTGTTTGCTGTGATAGAGGTATCCTAGCTTTTTGTGGACTTTAGAGATAATTTGGGATATATGTTTACTGTATTTAAGTTGCTGGTCAATTGTAACACCTAATAGTTTGGCCTCTGGTACTGGGATGATGAGGGTGTTGTTGGCTGAGTCAATGGAGAAGGCGAGGTCATTGGGCTTTGTTGGGTGTAACAGCATTAGTTATTTTTTTGGGGGGTTTAGTATCACTTGGTATTTGTTTAGCCAATTCTCTATCTCAGTGAAGGATTCTTGGGCTTTGGTTTGTAGAAGATGGATGTTGGATGCAGAGCAGATTAGGGTCGTATCTTCAGCGTATTGGACTATGTTAGCTTTTGTGGTTGCTAAGTGGAGTTGGTTTGTAAATATATTAAAGAGAAGGGGGCCTAGGATCGAGCATTGGGGTATGCCACATGAAATGGGGAGTGGGGGGGGGGGCTAGGGAGTTGACCCATTTGACAGACTGTGAGTGGTTGTTTAGGTAACTGCTGAACCAGTGCAGGGTGGGATTGACGAGATTTAAGTTTGGAAAAGCAGGCTAAGAGTTTATTATGAGAAACTTGTGTCAAATGCCTTGGATAAGTCTAGGAAGGTGGCAGAGACAAGCTTCCTTTGGTTCCTGTATGAATCTATGGTGTTGGAGAAGTTAATTAGAGCAGTGGCGGTGCTATGAGATGGTCTAAATTCGTGCTGGATTTTGGAGAGTAGGTTGTTGGATAGTAGGTGGGTGAGGAGTTGGTGATGGATACACCTTTCTAGAATCTTTAACAGGGGGGATAGGATTGCAGTGGGTTGGTAGTTGGAAAGGTCAGTACAGGGGCTACCCTTGTGGATGGGGGGTGATATATGAAGTTTTCCATGAGGATGGAACAGTGTGTTCAGTAATAGATCTATTTATTAATAGGGAGATGGGATAGGCAATGGCCTTAGATGCGGTTTGGAGGTATTCAGCTGGTAAATTGTTGGCAGCGAGTGCAGTTAGTTTGAGTATTGCTAAGAGTTTTTGAATGGTTGATGTTGGTACTGGTTTGAGTGAGAAGGGGGTAGAGTTTGTTTAGGATTTTGTGAATTGTGGGTGGGTTGTGGGAGTTATATAATTTATGAGTTTCAGTATGGAAGAGGTAAAATAGTTGTTGAAGTTTGAGGCTATGTCAAGGTCTGTGCCTTTGATGTTTGGTGGTGTAGTGGCTTTTCCGGACTGGAAGATGTTGTTCACTGCAGCCCAGTATTTCTGTAGGTTGTTACTGTGTTTCCTTTGTAAGGAAATATAGTGATTTTGTTTGTCCATCTTGACCAACTTTTTTGCCTTATTTCTAAGTCCGGAAAAGGTTTGCCTAGTTTCGGGCATTTTGTGTTTTTGACAGGTTTTTCAAGCTTTATCTCTATCTTTTAGTAAGGTCTCTGTGGTTTTCTCTAGCCAGGGAGCAGGGTTACTGTGTACTCTAATTGTTTTGATTGGGGATAATTGGTTTAGAGTCTCTAGGAATGTGGAGTTAAAGTATTCTACTGTTTTATCCAGGGGGAGGGTTTTGATGGGAACCCAGTTAGAGGATTTTAGGGTGTCTGAAAATTGATCTGAGGGGAAGTTTTTTCGGGAATGGTTTTGTAACAGGGAGGGTGGGTTGGTACATTTAAGTTTGTGCAGAAGGATAAAAGATGGATTGTGGTCACTGAGAGAGTTGGGCAGTGTTCCGCATTGGTGGGCAGTATTGGCGTGGTTAGTGAGGATCCAGTCCAAGGTGCATTCTCTTTTGGTGGTCATGTCTATACATGTTGGTGAGTTAATGAGTTGGGTGAAGGTATATAGGTTAATGTGGATGGTGGCTGTTGGTGAGTGCATGGTGTTCCAGTTGATGTTAACATCACCTAGTACTATAGTTTCTTGGAGGAGAGAGTGGGAAGCCCAGTGGAGTATTGACTCTAGGGTGTTAAGGTTTTCCCCTGGTGGTATATAGATGCTGAGTAAGTTTAGTTGTTTCTGCTGGTTTAGGAGGAGTCTTGTGAATAAAGTTTCTGCATTTTTGAGATGTGGAGTTTCTTTTTGTAGGAGCTGGACCTTTAAGTTGGATTTGTAAAGAAGGGCAATATCTCCACCTCTTCTGTGTGCTCTGTCTACTCTTAGGATGTTATAGCCAGGTGGAGTTATAGAGTCATCTTTAATATGGGACTTAAGCCATGTTTCTGTAATGATCATTATGTCTGGGTTATATATAGAAATAGCTAATATGGGACTTAAGCCATGTTTCTGTAATGATCATTATGTCTGGGTTATATATAGAAATAGCTGCATTCAGCTATTTCTATATATAACCCAGACATAATGATCATTACAGAAACATGGCTTAAGTCCCATATTAAAGAAGACTCTATATCTCCACCTCTTCTGTGTGCTCTGTCTACTCTTAGGATGTTATAGCCAGGTGGAGTTATAGAGTCATCTTTAATATGGGACTTAAGCCATGTTTCTGTAATGATCATTATGCCTGGGTTATATATAGAAATAGCTGAATGCAGCTGTTCTGTTTTGTTCATGATACTGCAAATGTTAGGGTCAGTATTAGTACAGCAGTGGGTTTGTGTTTAAATGGGAGGTGGGAGTTGAATGAGTCACTGGAGATAGATGTTGGGCCAGGGTTTGGTTGAATATCCCCTCCGAGTAATAATTGAACTGCTATGTTGGTAATGGTTTCAAGGTAGAATACTTTTAGGAAGTGGAATTTGAGGCTGGGTTGTTGTTTGGAGTGTGAGGTGTAATGAATTGGAGAGTCAAGTTAAAAGAGGAAAGGATGATGGGTGATTGGGGGGTGTTAATATACTTGAAGGGGTTACATGTGGCATGGGGTAAGGTGAGGGATTTGATGTAATGAAGCTCAGTCAGTGAGTGATGATAAGAGGTACTTATGGAGATTAATTACAGGCTGATGGATAAGGAGAGCAGTATTATGGGGCAGTGTGGTGGTGGGGGTGGGAGGTTTGGACCATGATGTCAGTGAGGTCTTTGTGTTGTAGTGGAGAATGTGGGGAGGAGCAGGGTGTGTGCAGTGTCAGCTTAGAGAAACAGTAGGAAGTGCTTAGGATATGGATGGGTTGAGATGATGGGGTATGGTAGTCTAATGGTGCAGGGGTGTGGCTGCAGTTGAAGCATTGTGTGTATTTGATTGGGTGATGGGTGTGGCAGGTGAGTCAGGTGATGTGGGATAAGAATAAATGTATGAGTACTGGGGGTGGGTGGGGAATGAGGGCAGGTAGGGGAGTGGAGTGAGCCTGAGCGTTAGTGATGGTGAATGGAGAGGGGCTGCACCAAGCAGCAGGACAGACAGGTAATAGGGCAGGTAAGTGACTACAGAAACAATCAGTATATTTGTCAGAAACAAATTGTGATAAGTGAGGAGCCAAAAGATAGAATGACGTTTAGAGAATGGAGGTATAATCTTGCCAGTAACTTAGATGTCTATAAGGGGCAGGTCTAACAGGTAAACTTTCAGAATATTGAGCTGAGTTGGGAGGGGGCAGATAGAAACCAGACAGCTGGGAGGACTACAGTAAGGTTCTTTGGTTAAGTTGGGATAGCTAGCAGGGAATGGTTGGGGCTTACCATTAGGAATACATGTTCCCACTGCCAACCCTGGTGGTGTGCTAACAATAGGTATAAAGAAATTAACCTTTTTTATTTAGTGAACTGGGAGCCTGGAAGGTCACTTGTTCTTAGGGTTGCCTGTTGGTGCTTGGGACCCGATGTTTTCTTTCTTAAAGCAGTTCTACACGCTCTTTTTTATTTAGTGAACTGGGAGTCTGGAAGGTCACTTGTTCTTAGGGTTGCAAATGGAGGGTGCCCGTTGGTGCTTGGGACCCGATGTTTTCTTTCTTAAAGCAGTTCTACATGCTAAGCATAGATGTACACATGGATTCTCCTCTCAGCTGTCCAGAGTTTTGCAGAATGTCCAGATTTTTCCTCATATTTTTTGTCTATTACTCATAAAATTTGTGGTTTCCTGGCAAATCACTGAAGATTGAAGTCACTAAAAAATGACATACATTTCAGCTTTAGACTTAATATCCTTCATAAAATGCATGCCAACACAGATCCTGTTATTCCAACAGCTTTCTAAGTTCATAACAGCAATATTTAAAATCTTCCCTATTTTGGGCCTTTGTCTCCCAGTTATTTTAGAGTTTGTCCAGATTTCCTGCATTAAGAGGTTGAGAGGTATGGTTCAGGAATTGTTATCAAAAAATCTTTGCTTAGCAGCAATCTTATTAAATGCAGGCATATTATTCAAATATTCCCTTATTTTACCTTTAGCAATGTACAATTGCTCTACTTGTTCTGTGATATTATTCTGCAATATGTCAACTTTTGATCTGCTAAACTATCCATGTTATTTTCCCCATATCGTTTTCTCTCTTATTTCTGCCATATTTTTAAACTCAATTTTCAAGTTATCCCACTCACTGCCTATCCTGAAAAAAATTTTCCCTAATAACTCTCAGATCATTTATACTATCTAGTCATTATTTTTTTCATTTTCACAGATAAGCATGAAGGCACCAGTGTCACATTTTCATTTAATTATCCTGCATTTTTGTAATACCCAGCATGAAGGCACCAGTGTCACATTTTCATTTAATTATCCTGCATCTTTGTCATACCCCAGTTATTGTACCTTCTGGAATAATATGTAACTTTTTTCCTAGTTCCTATAACTGAATTTGCATCCTCCATGCCAAATATTTTCATATATTTTGTCAGAAATCCAAACCCTTTTTATATTTTCCCTTCTAGGTGACCCTGATTAATGGTCACTATTACAAAGCAGATTCCTATCCCCACCAATAAATAATATTTGCTGCTGAAATATTATTATTTCTCTGAAAAGTTCTCTTGAGCACCATAACAGCAGATTTAAGTGGAATATAAATACATGCTAGTATAATTCACCAAATCTAATAACCCCTTACCACCACAAATCCACCATTATTGCCTGTTTTTTTGCCTTTTTTCACTATAGGGAACCATCTAGCAATCATTATTATTACTTCTGTTTTCCTTTGTTCTTCTATGCCCATTCTGAAATACTTTCTTTGTCAAATTTACATGCTATTTTATTTCAAAATGTGCCTCTACAACATTGCTTTTTGAAACCTACACTTCCTATATGTCAATATTCTTTGCTTTTTATCTATATCTGTAAGGTTATTTACATTCTATGAAAATATGAACAAAAAAGCTATTATTATTATTATTATTATTATTATTATTATTATTATTATTATTATTATTATATTATTTATTTATTTCATTTCATTTGCACTTCATTGACCTGGTTAGCATTAGGTCAATGGTCTCTTTTCAGAGGAGACCCAAGGTGGTATTCATACTGACTAGGGGCACTGGGGTACATCCCCTACTCAATGATGATTTGTAATCATGGAAGCACTAGCTGTGAATACTTGTGCATGTCCCAGTCTTAGTGCAGTGGCAGCTGGGAGGATGGCATGTGATATGGGGAAGGTGATGTGAGAACAGAGGCAAATGCCATCTCACAGGGTGATGAAAGAAGAGCAATAGAGGATTTGGAAATAGTGCTGCAAAACAATTTATTTGTTGAGTTAAAACTAATGGTGAAAAAAAATTGTGTGGTTGCAACCCTCCAGTTGGTAAGGTTGAAGAATGATATATTACAGGAGATGTTTAATCAAAGCAAACTGCAGAATGGTGGATATGTTTCATGGAGAGAGATAATGGATAAAATACTGAAAGATGTGGAGGCAATCTTAAAAGGGTATCTTACACCAAAGTAGAAAACATATGCAGAAACCATGACAGATGCAACCATGAGTAGAAAGAAAAAAGACGAGGGCCTGAAAAGAAAATGTGTAGTAAGAAGATAAAATAAAAAGAATAATGAATGGGATAGATATGAGGTATGGAACAATATAATACTACCTTTGGGTGTGAAAGTACAGGAGGTAAGAGCTTTTATTTTGATAAATAGAGACTTTTTGTGATATTATTTTTGAGACTGTCCATGGAATGGAAACATTTTTATGTGAATATGAAAAGAGACAAAATGCGAATCCATGGAACAATTATATAAAAAAAGCTTTTTTGAGAAGCAAAAAAAATACATATATAGTTTCGGAGAGAAGTAGAAAGACAGACTTTGAAAAGACATTAAAAAATGTAAAGAAGTGATGGATATTTTAAAAATTTATGACAAGAGAAGTTTGGTAAAATATTGTTGCTTTTTTTGTGGGAAAGAATGACATCTTGTGAATACTTGTGATAAAAGAGAAATGCTATATATGTAGGAAAACAGGACATGATGCAAAAATGTGTACTGGAATGTTATAAATGTAAACAAACAGGGCATTTATGGATGGACTGTAAAAAAAGAGCTTAATGATAATGAAAAAAGTGGGATGATATAGAACAAAATGAAAAAGACTAGAAACCTCCGTCTTCCTTATTCATATATAAGACTCCTCTTTTCACTGGATTCAATTTAGAACCCCATATAAAAGAAAAAATGCTTCTGGTATTTCATTTTCATAGATTATTGGCAACATACAGACAATTGCTAAATATGCAATCTTTCCTAGTATTATTGAATTACTCAAATAAATATTTTTTATTAAATGATAGCTTGTATGGTTCCCAAAAACGACAAAGCTCCTTTATTTCAGCTATCATTCTATCTCATTATTCCTCACTTACCCCTGACACAGATATAATATAATATAATATAATAGATCAATATAATATCATCTGCATAAGTAAACATAAATGGAATTTGTATCTCTTCAGTAGTAATATAAGAAGCATCTTTCATAGGTAAATTTACATCTCTAACTAATACATTCATAACTAAGGCAAATAATATGCTAACCATAGTATATCCCTGATGTATGTCATTCTTTATATCTACTTCTTTGCTTAACCATCCATTCACTAAAATTCTTAGTTTATTTTTATCAAATGCAGAACAACACATATTCTAATTTTTTTCACTAATGTTACACTCTTCCGTAATGGTCCACAAAAGTTCATGTTGTACTGTATCAAATGCTTTATTTAAATATTCTGTCATGATCTTAATTTCATCTGTCTTGTTTATAATATCATCTACAATTTCCCTTACTATTAATAACCATTCCTGACATGCTTTTCCCTTTGTAATATACATACTGGGCCAGATTCCAAAAGAGTTGTTCTCAGTAAGTCTGTCCTGATACTGAAAGACCTATTCTCAGTATAAGTGACTTATTTCAGTGTAAGTACTAGCTATAAATGTTCTTACTACAGGGATCAGATTCAACAACACCGGCTCTTAGCATGCTCTCAGTGTAAGTGGTCATTTTTGGAATCAAGGATAATATCTTCCATAATACATTTCATTTTACCTTTCATTCTCTTCTGAATTATTTTCATAAAAATCTTATAATCTACACTGTTCAATACTATAGGTCTCCAATTTACAAATGTATTTTTATCTCCATTTTTCTATACAATTTTAAGCATACCACTGGACAATGCTATAACTCTATACCATCTGAGATCTACAGCAGTTAATCTTTCCATCATTACAAATGTTGCATTCAATATTTTCACTGACTTCCTATAAAGTACATCTCTTTTCCTAGGTTCCATATTACATCTCCTCCTCAAAGTTCCTTTGTTTGTAATCTCTTTTCTTGTGTCAAAAATCTTATATCTTCCAATATTATTATGCTGACATCACACTTACTACACCAATTAAGGATGCCTATTCTTCTTCTTCTTATATGTTAATAATAATCACATTTGCTAAAAGAACTATGAAATTGTCATTATAGCTATGTTGTAGCTTACCAGAAATTATGTAAATTTAAGTATTTACCTCATTTGCATTATCCATTTGCTTTCTCTTTCTCTTTTACCTTTATCCCTTTAAACTTTCTTTTTCTGTCTCTTACTCTTTTGACAATAGAAATTTTTTTTCCTTTCACTATTTTCCAATATATATCTTCCTCATCAACTTATTTCAGAACCTTCTTCTGTAATATCTTTTGTTTTATTTTTCTCTTTATCCTTAACTTTATTTTTGTTCTGATCTTGCTTAATTCCTTCCTCATTGTCTTCTATTAGGATGGTTTCATCTCTCTGCATGCTGTCTACACTTTTGTTTACTTCTTCTTCATCCCTTTTCTCTAGATTACAAACCATCTATAAATGTCCAATGTTATTAGATTTATAACATTTCATTTCATGCTTTTTTGTATTATGACCTGTTTCCCTACAAATGTAGCATTTTATCTTATTACAGTTACTTATCAAATGAAAACCTTTTCCACAGAAAAAACATGGTTTAGGTTGTCCCCAATATTTTACAACTCCCCCTGTTACCTTCTACATTTATCATACTACGGATATAAACATTTTTTTTCGTTCTCAATTTTCAGTACAATATGACAGCCCCATCTACCAATCCATAATCATATGTTATCATACACTTTGTAAATGTCCTTAACTTCTTTACAGAGTTTGCTTAAATGTCTCCTTAAAGTATCTTTTTTAACTTCAGTTAAAAATTGAGCATATATTTTTTTTTTGTTTCTCTGTGGAATGCTTTAATCATGTATGAATTTCATGGATTGCAGTTCTTTTTCTTTTCATACTCTCCCAAAAAAGTTTCCATATCAGAACCAGTCTCAAAGATAATGTCAGAAAATGTCTCCTTATGATTAAGAATAAAACGTCTTACCTCATGAGCCGTCACTCCCAATAGGACTATTAAATTATCCCAAATGTCATACCTGTCCATTCCTTTTTCTTCTTTGTTCTGAATGCTTACCACAAATTTCCTTTGATTGCTGACATTTACTTTAATCTGTTCCGTTAATCTGTTCATCACTTTCCTTGCAGTTTCCTTAACAGTCTCAGCTTATGATTTCTTTTTCTAGCAATCTTCTTTTAAAAGGCTTACAATTCCTCTGCCTGGATTTTGTCTATAATGTCACCCCATGAAGCATCTTTTTCACTCTCTCTGACTCACTCTGCAACAACAGTTCACCCAAAATATCATCCTGCAACCCTCCCAACTGGAGGGTTGTAATAAAACATCCATCGTTGTTTTGAATGTTTGTTCCAATGAAACAATTTTTGATGAAACACCTCCTCAGAATTATGTAAAACTGGCATTCATCTCTATACTATCCACCATCTTGGATCTCCCTGAGCACTGTTCTTCCATCCACCACTGTGCTAGGATTGGAATACAACTTGTAATGAATAGGGGTCCTTTATTTATATACAGAAATATTTCTTATTTACAGCATATTTACAGATGTACAAACATATAGACATACAAATATATTTAAATGTATTCATAATTTCCTTTATAATCATGCTACATTTTCATCCCTATTAGACCCCACTCCCCTTTCCATAACCACCATCTGATTTTATATAATATTTTGCTAAAATATATTTACCATTAAACTTAATTTTATTTATTCTTTCATTCCATAAAACCCATTTAACTTACAATACCTTTTTATCTATTCCTTCAACATATTTACTTACATTCTTATAATACTTATATTTAATCATATCCATGTTTATTTTGCCCACTTCTTTTTATATCTTTGAAAAAAACAATTCTTTATATAGTTTCCCCCATAACCTTTTTTACTCTTTTACTTTACTTCTTCTTGACAATGTAAACATATTCTATTACTTTTCTTTTTAAAAGGCATATTTCCTTGTATTGGCAAATTGTCTATTACCAGTCTCCACAAAAATATTTTGACATTCTACTCTCTGATTACACCATTTTCTTCTTATTTTTTATGGCTTTAATGTTTTCACCTGTTAGATTTTCCCATGGTTTTACATAGTAATGTGTATTTAATATTTTTATTTTTTAAATGTTATGAAATAATTAATTTAATTTTAATTTTATTTTTTTAATTTTAATAATTGCATTCTGATACCATAATTTTCTTTTCTTTTTCTAAATTGTTAATTTTTATTGTGAACAAAAAATATATTTTTTTGGTAACATTTTATTTGTTTATACATTCTTTTTCTGTTTCACTTTTTTTACCATACCCCAAAATGTATCATACTTATATTTATATAGTTATATTACTAATCTCTCATCTTTTTTATTTATCCATATTAACACTTGGTACAAATTTAATGAAGCAACATATACCACTGGCTTAATTAACCCTAACCATCTTTCCTCTTTAATCTAGAACCCATATAAAGGGGAATATCTGCAATAATTAATTTAGAAATACTATTGGCAGCATAAATATACTTGCTAATTAACCTGTTTTTCCCATCAGTGCTGAAGTTATCAAATAAGTCTTTTTTCTGAATTGAGATGGCCTGCCATGGTGATTATAATGACCATGTAGAATCATTATGGTTAGTCTATTACTGAATAAGAAGGGGCATCTGCCATTGGTTTGCCACTCATGTTAGGGCTTAACAGTTGTAACTGTCCTTTCTGAATCCAAAATGTGCACACACACACACACACACACACACACACACACACACACACACAAAATGATTTTCATACATCTCACTAGGCATACACGCACACACACACACACACACACACACACACACATATATTTATGTAATACAATACAATACTTTTGATGTAAGACATTTTATCTCATCAAAAATATCTACAAATATAATTTAAAACACATTTAATCTAATTATATCTGTCAGAAAAGTGTAGCAGTCTATACAGAATTAATGCTGGTGTGGTATAAGGAGTTGGGATAGTAGGAATTGAATACAAGTTATTCTAGTACAATATTTGTACCTTGATTATGACCACCCACATGTTGTATCCCCATGTCTACAAGTCTGTGTGTGGGGGACCAGTACAGTGATTCACCTGTGAGGTGTTTCCACTTTTCTCATTGGTTGTGTGACTGTGGAATTAGTTTATATAAGTAAGGGGGTGTGCCGGAATATTTGCTGGTTATGAAATTTTAGATGAAATGCGATTCAGTTAAATGCGTTTCAGATTTTTTTTTAGATATTTTGTGATTAGACAAAAAATCTTAGATTATGTATATAATATAGTTGTGTGTGTGTGTGTGTCTGTGTGTGTGTGTGTGTGTGTGTGTGTGTGTGTGTGTGTGTGTGTGTGTGTGTGTGTGTGTGTGTGTGTGTGTGTGTGTGTGTGTGTGTGTGTGTGTTATCTGAATCATCAATATGTGCCTCATCATGTTTCAATATAGCAAATTAAAACTGCAAAAAATAGTCCTCAAAGGTATAAAACTAATATACAAATAATAATAAAAATACCTTAATAGCTGAAAATGGCAATAGCATTTATTTAGCACTAAATAAACATCATTATTTTGAGAAGTCTTCACATTCATTTGAGCTATTAAGGCGTTTATTGTTATTTTGTTATAACAAAGAAAAACAGCGAAAAACCTGCCAAGCCCTGTTAGACAATGAACTCAGTGAATAGCAAAAAAAAAAAACTATTAACAGTGATGTTTTTGCAAGAGGGAGGTCAAGCCTTACGCAATTGTCTCTGTAATTTTCTCTTTAATTGTACTCTGTAATTTTCTTGTGGTATAATGTTTGTTTTTTCATATTGTTGGAGCGTTTCTCCCCAGGCCACTGAAAATGAACCTGTGTCCAGTCGTACTTTCCCAGTAAACAAATGTTAAATAAATAAATAAATAAATAAAAATTGTCACAATCCCTGCAACTGTGAGTATACCTACTCTAAATTTGGACAACAGTGGGGTGAAGGACTAACCCCTTTACCCCACTCTCTAGCAGTCTCACAAACCACCCTCAGAGCCATCATCTTATAGGTTCATAGGTTCATACTAGGCTATCTGCCCGAGGGCATTTACAAGCCTAGCCCATAGTTTTGTGGCTTACGCCAACCCTTTAGTATGGGGAACTATACCCATTATTTTGCTGT
This sequence comes from Protopterus annectens, assembly GCF_019279795.1. NCBI lineage: Eukaryota > Metazoa > Chordata > Ceratodontiformes > Protopteridae > Protopterus > Protopterus annectens. The sequence continues at coordinate 587,160,117 of NC_056725.1, forward strand.
GCCTCTGTTGAGCAGTGACACTGAGGTAATCCCTGGGGTATATCTGCGATCTCCCATCCATTGGTCAAGATTTCTCTTGAACAAGGCCAGCGAGGTGCTCTGCCTCACATATACCGGGATTTTATTCCACAGCATAGGGAGTCTTTGGGTGATGAATCTATCCCTCCAGCACGTCCTATTAATAGCCATGTCGAGGTTTAAGTCTCCCGCCCTTGTGGCTCTGACGGATCTAGATTTTTTGAGGTGAAGCATATTCATCAAATCTGGGTTTGACATGGCCTTGTATGTTAGGCAAAGGTCACCTCTGAGCAAGCGGTGGCGACTGAATAGAGCTGGAGTTCTTTCAGTCGGGCAGCATAGGACAGATGTTTGAGACCCTTTATCCTTTTGGTGAGGAACTTTGTGGCCTCTCCAGCTGCTGCAAGTGTCGGGTCAGATACATTCCAAATGGGGCTTTGTACTCAATCATTGGTCTGATGAGTGATGAGTATAGGGAGACTATGACCTCCCTTGATCTAGATGAGAATCCCTTCATGATAAGGTGGGCAATGTAGAAGGTCTTCCTAACTACTTTAGCTACATGGGTGTCGAATGACAGACTACTATCAACCTGGGTCCCCAGGTCCCTGATAACTTCTTCTGTGCTCAGTGGATTGCCACCTATTTGGTAGCTAGGGGTAACCTTGTTTTTCCCGAAGGGTATGACTATGCATTTTTTGGCATTTAACTTTAGGCCATGGCTCTGGCACCAGTTATCCGTTTCTGTGAGACCCTTCTGAAGGATATCTGTGTCAGATGTGTTTTCTACTATGGCCCAGTTTGCAGTCATCTGCAAACTTTGTCAGCCATAACCCTCCTGTGTTTGCTTGTACTTGGAAAAGTAGATGCCAAACAAGAGTGGGCCCAGGACTGAGCCCTGTGGTACACCACTTGTGACAGGCTTTGAGTCTGACATGGCACCAGCAACTCTGACCCTGTGGGTTCTGTCACTCAGCCAGTTTGCAACCCATCTTGTGATGTATGGGTTAACATTTAAGCTGATGAGTTTTTCAATGATACCCGAGTGGGGTATTGTATCGAAGGCCTTCGCCAGATCGAGGTAGGCTGTATGGACTGCCTTTCCCTCATCAATGGCTTTGGTGACTGTTTGAAAAAGTCAACCAAGTTTAGAAGGCATGATCTGCCTTTGACAAAGCCAAACTGGGATGGATCCAAAGTCTGCAAATTCCCTATGTCTTTATTTATGAGGTCCATTATGATCCTCTCCATGGCTTTGCAGATAAGGCTTGTCAAGCTAATGGGCGGTAATTTCCAGGGTCGGTGGAGGCACTGCCTTTGTGAAGTGGGACCACAGTTGCAGTGCGCCACTCCTGGGTACGTATCCAGAGGTAAGACTATGATTAAACAGCTGTCCTAGCTGTGGGTTTAATTCCTCATTGAGTTCGTGGAGCACACAGCCGGGGACACCATCAGGTCCCATGGATGCTGTGTTTTTGCTTTGAGAGAGCAGTTCTCACTTGGGCGTTGGAGATGTTTGGGGGCTGCAATCACTTGGTATAGATATCTCTCCTTTTGGGGGAGGGGAGAAGTTTGCACTGAACCTGTCAGCCAGTATGTTGGCAATGTCTGTAGGATCAGTAATCTTCACATCATTTTGAACTAGTTCTGAGCATATCTGGGAGTTTCCTCCCAGGTTTCTAACATAGCTAAAGAAGGCCTTATGATTGTCTTTTGAGTCTTTAGCTATTTTTCTCTCAAAATTTGCTTTGGGTGATTTTATGAGAGCTCTTAGTTTTTTACTTATAGTGATCAAGGGTGCCTTACCTTTTAAGGATTTTGCTCTATCTTGTAGTAGCTTCCTCCTTTTGTTGTAGAGTTTGTTTATGGCTGGGGTCCACCAGACTGGATGCTTGCCTTTGGTACAAAGAGTCTTTGTTTTGCTTGGGATTGCCTTATCCATGCAGTCCTGCAGGTGCTGGTAGAAGGCATTTGTAAGTGATTCAGCGGCTTGAGTACTGTTTTCCGCCGCTCGGGGCCTTAAAGGAGACCACACTAGTCTTTAGAAGTGTGAAGTCGGCTTCGAGAAGTTCTTTACTGTGGTCTTTTTATTTCAGGTGGGGTGGGATGAGGACCTCCAGCGAGATTAGTTTGTGATCTGATCTCACCAGTGAGGGGTATACTTCGGTGTTGAACATTGTGCTCCCATGTTCGTGATGATGAGATCAAGTATGTTTTCTCCTCTTGTGGGGATGGTGACTAGTTGTTCCATG